>NC_058405.1:132846337-132970617 GCF_002201575.2 Neomonachus schauinslandi | reverse complement strand
TCTTTTCTTTTCTTTTCTTTTCTTTTCTTTTCTTTTCTTTTCTTTTCTTTTCTTTTCTTTTCTTTTCTTTTCTTTCTTTCTTTCTTTCTTTCTTTCTTTCTTTCTTTCTTTCCTCTTCCTTCCTTCCTTCCTTCCTTTTTTGAATAAGTTCTGCACATAAGGTGGGGCTCAAACCCACAACCCCAAGATCTGGAGTCACGTGCTTCCCCAACAGAGCCAGACAGGCTCCCTGGTAGCCCATTTTCTTAATACACTTTTTTGAATAGTCCCAGTGTTAACCTACTGATTTGAAATACTAGCTTTATTACAAATGGAATTCTAACATACACTTTAACTAGTTTCTGGACTATCTATTCTGTTTCACTGCTTTGACTGTATATCCTGGCACTATAGACATGGCTAAGATATACTTGCTTTATAGTGTACTATAATGTCTGGAAGGGTAAGCTCTTCCCTACCCCCCCTTAACCCAATCCTACCACAAGTAGCATTACTGTTTCCCTTCCAGTATTTTCCTGGCACTTCCTGCATGTTTATCCTTCCAGATGAACTTTTAAATTATTTGTTCAAGTTCCTCAAAAACATTTTTGGAATTTTGAGTGGGATTTCTTTAATTTTATGGATGATTTTGGTGAGAATTTGCATTTTTACAATATAGAATCTTGAGCTTCAGAAACCCATGTACTGTCTTCCTATTTATTAAAATTATCTTCCATGACCCTCTATAGAGTTGTATAGCTTTCTTCATATTAGTCCTGTATATATATGGTTAAGTTTAGTCCCAGGTATTTCATATTATTTTTGTTGCAATCATAAGAGGAATCTTTTCTCCTGCATATTTTCTATTTTTGCTATTGATATATTTTTTTTAAAACTTCTAAAAAATTCAGCTCATATTTCCAGATAGTTTGGCTTCTTAAAAAAGAATAAGCACCAAGGATACTATCCTTGGTATACTGTGTGAACTTGATTTATGAGGTATGACTGTTTCAGGCTGTTTAAAGAAACAGAACATACCAGAAACTATATCTCAATGAATATGATCTGTCCAAGCTGTTTATGTTCGGAGTCTATACATTTATGGCAAAAAGAACAACAACTTACTTTAAAAAAAAAAAAAGAAAAGGTTATTATCCTAAAGCAAAGGTTTTGCCACTACTGAGGATATGAAAAAGAATCAGTAAGCCCCGGGGCACGTGGATGGCTCAGTCCGTTAAGCGTCTGCCTTCGGCTTAGGTCATGATTCTGGGGTCCTGGGATCCAGCCCCGCATTGGGCTCCCTGCTCCATGGGGAGTCTGCTCCTCTCTGCCTTTCTCCCTCTGTGTGTGCTCTCTCTCTCTCTAGTTCTCACTCTCTCTCAAATAAGTAAATAAAATCTTTAAAAAAAAAAAAAAGAATCAATAAGCCCCAGTCAGAGAAAGACAGTTATCATATGGTTCCACTCATATAAGGAATATAAGAAACAGCACAGAGGACCCTAGGGGAACGGAGGGAAAACTGAATGGGAAGTCATCAGAGAGGGAGACAAACCATAAGAGACTCTTAATCATAGGAAACAAACTGAGGGTTGCTGGAGGGGTGGCGAGTGGAGGGATGGGGTAACTGAGTGATGGGCATTAAGGAGGGCATGTGATGTGATGAACATTGGGTGTTACATGCAACTGATGAATTGCTGAACTCTACCTCTGAAACTAATGATGTACTATATGTTGGCTAATTGAGTTTAAATTTTAAAAAATTAAAATTAAAAAAAAATCAATAAGCCTGCTATGAGGACATTATCTGAAAACGGAATTTCAAATTATTATTGTAATAAATAGTAATCTCTCAAAGTGACTTACTTGAAGGGTCAACACTTATTTTGATGCACAGGTCTACTTTTTAGTTAAACAGCATCACTTTATAGACACACCTTATGTTACCAGGTGGCAAAGAAATGGCTGACAGGTTTTATGTGGCTTTGTTGTTGTTGTTGTTTTAAAAGAATCATCATTTAATCATACTGTTTTTGTATTAAATAAGATTCGAGTTGCCCCAGGCAGGATGGATTGGCAGTGTTTCGACTGTTGGGAAAATGGAATTTGCCAGTTTTCTAAGATCATTTAAAATAAACAAACAAATTTCTTTTCATCCACATTATGGATTTAAAAAGCATGTGTGGGCTAACCTTGTATCTTAAAATGTTTCTATAGAAAATGTGGTGCTGAGCTCTTAATATTGAGTTACAGATGACCTTAGAAATAAGACCTTTTATAGGTTGAAGATTACTAAGGTTTCTCTACATGATGTGATCCTTGGAGGTTAAGAATATAATATTCTCTTGTGATACCTGGCTGGCTCAGGCAGTAGAGCATGCAACTCTTGATCTCAGGGTTGTGAGTTCAAGCCCCATGTTAGGTGTAGAGATTACTTAAAAATAAGGTCTTTGAAAAAAAAAATATATATATATATATAATATTCTCAATTATTTTTAAGCAACTTGCTGTGGCATTATTATTCATGGACTTTAGAAAATCATTCTTAAATTTATTGTTTTTTTAGTTTATATAATTTCTTGGAATAAGTTTTATTATATGTTTGGGTAAGGAATGTTTGTATTCTTTATTTCTTTGGGTGAAGAGTCTGGCTCCAGGTCAGAATCCTATGTGTGATGCTTCAGGCCTGGCCACAGGCAATTACAAGACTTTTCCTGGAAGGCCTCATAGGAAGAAGCTGCCATTTCCACAGCCAGTGCATTGCAGTTTTCTGGAGGGATTGCTGTTAAGGCTCCCCAGGGCAGTCATGCTCAATAAGGAGGACTGCTGCTGAGATACTTTCTCCACTTTGGCTCAGTACCATTCCACTCCTTGCTCTTCTTCCCTCACCTCCAACCCCCTTCTGCCTATGGATCCATAGAAAGGCAGGAGACAGTTTCCCCCGTCAGTCCTGCATCTACGTGATCCTCACCCAGGGCTGTTACACAGGAAAAAATGGAACACTCAGAGCTGGTGCTTCTCTGCCTCTTGCTTGCACTGTTGCAGTAAGTAAAAGGCTTGACTGTTACTTTCAGTTTGGCTTGTTGTCCTAATTCACCACCTCGAAACCTGATTGCTCGATAGTGGGAGGGGGGAATTATTTGTGTGATATATTTTTTTCCTTTTCAAGCTTTAAGGGGTGCCATTTAGAAATGTTTCTGGAATTCACTGAATAATAACTTGACTTTACATTTGTGAAGTACTATGTAGTTTATAATGTTCTGTGCAAGAACTTTGTAACTTAAGAATTATCTCCATTTTACAAATGAGCCAATAGGTTCAGGCAAAGTAAGTGACTTTTTAAAAGGCATTTTAATAGAAGGTTGGACCAGGACTTGAACTTGAGGCTTATTATATTCTTGATTCAGCACTTTCTACTCTACTTCCCCACTTCACTGGTAAATTAGTCTTTTACCTTCTTGGGAAGTTGGGACTACTTTAAGGCTATTTAAACTAAGCAGCACAGTGGGAGGCTTGATGCTGTGGTATTCATGAAGCCCTGTGGAAGTTATAAGAAGAACCAGACTAACAATAACAACAGTAATGTCAGCTAAAGTTCATTGAGCACTTACCATGTACCCAGCACTATGTTACATATATATGTTACATAGATCACCTTCTCTGACCTTCCTAAATCTTAAAATAATCTTATTAGCCACATTTTGAGGAAATTGAGATTAACAAAGTTAAATATCATATCAGAGGTTGTATGGTAGCAAGTCACAGAGCCTGGATTCAACTTAGTCCGAACCCTTTGCCTCTTCACCTGAAATTGCTTTCCAAGAAGACTTGAGGTGATTCTGCCCTACTTTGGGCTATTTCAGCTATTAAGGAGAAATAAGAGGAGAATTCTCTGGAACAGAATCTCCTAATATAGTATTTTTCAATATTGAAAAATGTATAAACCTTCATTTAAAGGAAAAAAAATTCTCAGACCCCTGGGTTGACTTAAATTGACTTATATTGTTACACAAATCTAGATATAGGCTCCTTGTGCACAGAGCTCTGGTTCAACTATAAAATAAAAATAAGTACAAATAAAGGGACACCTGGGGGGCTCAGTTGGTTAAGCGGCTGCCTTCAGCTCAGGTCGTGATCTCAGGGGCCTGGAATCGAGCCCCACATCAGGCTCCTTGCTCAGCAGGTAGTCTGCTTCTTCCTCTCCCTCTGCCTTCTGCTCCCCCTGCTTGTACTCTCTCGCTCTCTCTCTGACAAATAAATAAATAAAATCTTAAAAAAAAGGTACAAATATAATCACAAAGCCAATAAAATTCAAATTAACAGCATAATGTGACTGCTGATGTGTTACCAATGCACAGTTGCAGCTCTCGTTATTAACAAGGTACTGACCTCCACCACACAGGTTCTTTTGACTTTAGCCCATCTTTGCTGTTGTGTGCTGTGTGTCATCTCAGTTCCCCCACTTTTCTCAGTTTGAAATACTGCAGAATCTCTTACAGTACACTCAGATGCATCGTTTCCATATTATGTATCTGTGCTGCTTGTTGCCAACAAGATCATAAATGCAAACATAGGCACTGAAATCAAGTAGCAGTGATACGTTTGCTCCTTTTGATTTTATTTTTAGATCATTATCATAATAAAAACACAATTTTTAAAAATTGTCAGTAGGACCTCAGTTTGACAAACCCTGTTTTTGTGTTTGTTTTTTGTTTGTTTTTAAATGTGTGTGTGTGGGGGGGGGGTTATTGTTGTTTTAAGTAATCTCTACACCCAGCGTGGGGCTCGAACTCACAACCTGGAGATCAGGAGTTGCATGCTCTACTGACTGAGCCAGCCAGGTGCTCCAAACCCTGTTTTAATAGATGTGTCCAGTGGAAGATTGTTCCTGAAGAGCAAGGGATGGAGATCTATTATAATGACCTTAAGAAGGTTAAAATGAGGTGGTGAATGGCAGTCCATGTTTTAGCTTTTGTCCACTCTAAAGTGTTTTTCTTTCATAGGTGTTTATAACCTTGTGGTTCTTTCTAGCCACACTTAAGAGCTTCTCATTCAAAGCAGGATTTCCTTCCTTTTGTTACAGTGTCACAGTTTTTGTTACTAGGTGACATGGGTTAACAAACTTAGAAGGCCTAATTACTAACCAGTACATTCTCTCTTCTCTTCCCCTTATTTCTTTTCTTTTTTAAGATTTTATTTTTAGGGGCGCCTGGGTGGCTCAGTCGTTAAGCGTCTGCCTTCGGCTCAGGTCATGATCCCAGGGTCCTGGGATCGAGCCCCGCATCGGGCTCTCTGCTCCGCGGGAAGCCTGCTTCTCCCTCTCCCACTCCCCCTGCTTGTGTTCCCTCTCTCGCTGTGTCTCTCTCTGTCAAATAAATAAATAAAACCTTAAAAAAAAAAAAAAGATTTTATTTTTAAGATTTATTTTTTTTTAAGATTTTAAATATTTTTATTTATTTGTAATCTCTACACCCAACATGGTGCTCTAACTTAGAATCTTGAGATCAAGAGTTGTATGCTCCACTGACTGAGCCAGCCAGGCGCCTCCTCCTTTCCCCTTATTTCTATTTAACCCAGACTTCAGCCACATCAGGTCCATCAGCTGCACCCCACCCTCATCCCTCCTTTTCCTCTGTCCTCTTTATTTTTTATTTCTGGTCATTTTGGGCTTACTTCGTGGTCATCAGTTATATTCCCCTCAATTCCACCATCCTAAATCACCACTACTTTTGGTACTACCAGCCTGGACAGGCCTAATATAGATAAAAACAAACATATTGCCCCCAGACTGCCAGGTGGTAGAGGAAATCATTTGACAGGTCTATCAGGTTACTTTTGGTTGCAGGTAACAGAAAACTCAGATTGGCTTAAATAATTGATGGAATGTATTAGCTTAATAACTGAAAAAGCCAGAGGTGGGATGGGCTTCAAATGAATCCAGCTACTTAACAATGGCACCTAACTTCCTTTTATCTTTCTAATTTTCCTTCCTCAGAGTTAGTTTCATCCTAAAGTTGTACGATCCTGAGGCCAGGCCCACTCAAGTCTCTAAGATGGCTTTTGTTATGTACTAAACTATGACTCCCCCCAACCTTAATTCGTATGTTGAAGTCCCAGCCCCCTGTGTGACTATTTTTGGAGATAGGGCCTTTATGAAGGTAATAAAAGTTAAGTGAGGTTATAATGGTGGGTCCCTAATCCAATAAAACTTATAAGGGTGTCCTTATAAGAAAAGGAAGAGACACCAGAGAGATATCTCTGTCCACAGCATACAAGAGGAAAGGCCATGTGAGGACACAGCTGTCTAGAAGCCAGCAAGTGATACCTCACCAGAAACCACCTTTGATACCACTTTAATCTTGAACTTTTAGCTTCCAGTACTGTGAGAAAATAAATTCTGGTTTCGGTCATGTCTCCATGTCTCTACAAACTCAAAGATCTCAAATCCATGAGCTATTAATGGGAAGTGAGTGCTCAGGAGGCAACCAGTAAGTGATTGCTAATTTGAGTTGCAACTTCAGATGGGCCAAATAGCTGTTAACATTCCTTTACTCAGATGTTGTTAGTGTTCTTTTCCATTTTTTTCTCCTTTTCTCAAGTTCCCTACCTTGCAGCCTCTTAGTTTTCACAAGGAATATAACATTGGGAATGGACTCAACTGAACAATCTTCCCTTCCACTACAAACTCACCTGTTCTCACTCGTGAGAGGATGAGATTGTTCTTGACACCTTACATGACTGACACATTTTTGGTGTCCCTTCCCTTCTTCTCACTTCTTAAAACTTGTCAAAAGTTTATCTCTTTCCAGTATTTTCAATCTATTTTTCAACATTGGGTTTTCTCTTATTCTACAAAAATACTCAAGATTCTTTGCAACTTAACAAATACTCTTCTTTGATCATGCGACACCTCAAGATGTGATCCAACTTCTGTCTTTTCCTTTCTACTGCCCATCATAGTCACCTACATTCCCTACCTCCCCTACCCCATTGACCTACTTATTCCTCAAAGCTCTGCCTTCTGCTGGCACAGCCAGGATCAAAACACTTTGATAAAGGTCATAACCTATTATTTATTTTTAATTTCTCTCTTTTAGTATTCTTTAGTATTTGATCACATAAGCTGGCTCCTCTTCCTCTACCTGTCTCCTGAGTGTTGTATTACTATGAGTTCCATCTGTCTCACCTTTTTTTCTTAATCAGTTCACCATGACTTCATCCAATACCTGTAAACAAGTGACTTGTCTCCCAAATCGACATCTCTACCAATGCCTACCATTACCTAAATTCATTTCCAACTACCTATTGGCAATATCCATATAAATATATTGTGGGATCCTTAAAATTTGGCATGTGCAAACTGAACTTATTATCTTCTTTTCCCTACCACCATCCCACCACTGTCTACCTTTTTTCTGAACTCTGTCTTGAATAGTCTCATCTTCTACCCAGCTACCCAAGCTAGAGATCTTGTTCCATATTTGGCTTCGTCCTGAGTACTTGGCTTCATCCTGCTTTCCTATCTAGTCATTTCAAAAGATCTATTGATTCTGCCTCTAAAGTGTATCTTGACTTGGCCCCTTCCTTGATTCTCATGCTATTGTCTTCTTTGGCTCCCATGATCTCTGACAAATTCTTATTATTTGGAGCTCTCCTTTAATTAATTCTGTATAGGAGTGGTTCTCAATCATTGATGTGCACCAGGATCACATGTGAAGATTTAAAAAGCTATACATGCACAGTCCCAGAGCTTTGATTTTCACTAGTCTGGTATAGGACCCCATGTTTAGTAGTATAAAACCATCACAACAATCTTTGTAAAATACAGATCTGAGGGTGCCTGGGTGGCTCAGTTGGTTAAGCGACTGCCTTCAGCTCAGGTCATGATCCTGGAGTCCCCGGATCGAGTCCCGCATCGGGCTCCCTGCTCAGCAGGGAGTCTGCTTCTCCCTCTGACCCTCCCCACTCTCATGCTCTCTCTATCTCATTCTCTCTCTCAAATAAATAAATAAAATCTTAAAAAAAAATACAGATCTGATTGTGTTGCTCACCTGTTTAAAACTCTTCAGTTGTTGTCAATGCCTATAGGAACTACCTAGGGGTGTCTGGGTAGTGTAGTTGATTGACCTTCTGACTCTTAATTTTGTCTGGGGTCGTGATCTCAGGGTCGTGGGATCAAACCCCACCTTGGGCTCTGCACTCAGCATGGAGTCTGCTTGAGACTCTCTCTCTTCCTCTCCTTCTGCCCTTCTCTCCCATGTGCTGTCTCATTGTATCGCTCAAGTAAATAAATAAATCCTAGAAAGAAAAAGAAAAAGAAAGAGAAAAATCTGCTTAATCTGGTATAAAGATTCCTCACTATCTGGCTCCGGTGTTAATTTCCAGTCTTATAAACACTTCCCCTCCCCAGCCCCACCTGCCCTTCACATCATAGGCTGTAAGCATACAAAGTTAATTTTTTTATATAAACTTTCAATTTTAGAACAGTTTTAGCTTTATAGAAAAATTGTGAAAATCATATAACTACCATACTGAGTTTCTCCTGTTATTAACATCTTACATTAGTATGGTATATTTGTCACAATTAACCAATATTGATACATTTGTGTTATCTGTTAACTAAAGTACATAGTTTACTCGGATTTCCTTAGTTTTCACCTAATATCCTTTTTCTGTTCTAGGATCTCAGGACATCACATTGCATTTTTTTCTTTTAAAGATTTATTTATTTATTTGAGAGAGAGAGGGAGAGAGAACATGAGCATGGAGGGGAGGGGCAGAGGGAGAGGAAGAGAGAATCCCAAGCCAACTCCATGCTGAGTGTGGAGCCTGATGGGGGTGGGGGGCTCAATCCCAGAACCCTGAGATCACGACCTGAGCCAAAGGACACTCAACTGACTGCACCACCCAGTTACCCCAACACCACATTGCATTTAGTCATCATGTCTCCTTAGGTTCCTCTTGGCCCTGATAGTTTCTCAGATTAACTTGCTTTTTGATGACCTTGACAGTTTTGAAGACTACTGTCAGGTATTTTATAGAATGGTCCTAAATTGGAGTTTGTCTGATGTTTTCTTATGATTAGACTGGGGGTTGGGGGGAGGAAGAAGAACACAGAGGCAAAGTGCCATTCTTAATACATCATATCAAGAATACATGCTGTCAATGTGACATCCACTGTTGATGTTAACTTTGATCACCTGACTGAATAGTGTTGGTCAAGTTTCTCTACTGGAGAGTTAAGTTTCCCCCCTCTTTCATGCTGTACTCTTTAGAAGGAAGTCACTATGTGTAGCCCACACTTAAGGAATGAGAAGTTATGGTCCACCTCCTTGAGGGTGGAATATCTACATAAATTATTTGGAATTCTTCTGCAGGGGAGATTTATCTCCTTTCCTTCATTTATTATTTATTCAGTCAATCATTTATACCTATATGGAGATACAGATATTTATTTTATTTTGGGGATTATAACCCAAAACTATTTTGTTGCTCAGAATGTTTCAGCTTTGGCCATTAGGAGCTCTTTCAGTTGGCTCACATGTCCCTTTGACATACCTCTATCATTGTGGGGTTTTGGGTTTTATTTGTTTTATTTTTGAGCACTTCCTTACTTTCTGGCACTAAAAGATGCTACAGGCTCATCTTGTATATTCCCTGCCCTCAGTCATTTCTCCAAGGAGCCCTAGTTCCTTTTATTAGAGAATGGTATTAGAAACCAAGATCTGGGTGCTTCATGTGCTTGTTGCTACTGGGATGTGGTTGCTTCTAGGCCTTCTCAGCCAGCAGAGTAAGGAAATGTATGTGTGTATACTAACTTCTGTATATACATATCTACAAATATTCTTACATATAATATCTGTATTTATATTAAGTTAAACATGAGTTCATACTGATGATTCCAGTTCTAATCCATTACCACATGGATCATTTCAACCTTCTCCCCTCATTTGTTTATAACCTTCCATTCCCAGTGAGAAATCTGGTTCCCACCATCTACTATCTGTTTCTTAATTGTTCAATTCCGGTATATTTTTATAGTGGTTTCAGAATTGTTAACCCCTTTTCAACTGGAATACAGTGCTTATTATATTTCTTCCTGTCTTTAGTCTTAAAAACCCTAACTCATTTTCAAATTTACTTTAATTAGCATCTTTTTCCAAATTACTTTTTATTTCCTGAATGTAGCATATGCTTTCACACTTCTTTGTCTTTAATTGTGCCAGTCCCTCTGCCTGAGATGCCCTGGTTTTTGTCCATATCTCCTTGAAATATTGCCACTCATTCTTCTAGACCCAACACAGATTTTGCCTACATCAGGAAACTTTCCCTGGCGACTGCCAGTGAACTTTGATCATTCATTCCTCTGTGCTCTAATAGCACCTTATACCCACCTCTACCACACCCGTGTCAGGACTCTTTATTTGCATTTCATTCTTCTTCCCTTGATGGTAAGTTTCTTTTTTTTTTTTTAATTTAATTTTATTATGCTGTGTTAGTCACCATACATTACATCATTAGTTTTTGATATAGTGTTCCATGATTCATTGTTTTCATATAATACCCAGTGCTCCGTGCAATACGTACCCTCCTAATACCCATCACTGGGCTAACCCATCCCCCCCCCCCAAAACCCTCAGTTTGTTTCTCCGAGTCCATAGTCTCTCATGTTTCATCTCCCCCTCTGATTCCCCCCCTTCATTTTTCCCTTCCTTCTCCTAATGTCCTCCATGCTATTCCTTATGTTCCACAAATAAGTGAAACCATATGATAATTGACTTTCTCTGCTTGACTTATTTCACTTAGCATAATCTTCTCCAGTCCCATCCATGTTGTTGTAAAAGTTGGGTATTCATCCTTTCTGATGGCTGAGTAATATTTCATTGTATATATGGACCACATCTTCTTTATCCATTCGTCTGTTGAAGTGCATCTCAGCTCTTGATGGTAAGTTTCTTGAGGACAGAAACCAAATGGATTTGTCCCTGGATTCCCAGTACTTAACAGTAGTGCATATTTTATGTTAGAAATCCTCTTGGATAAAAAATAACAGAAAATCTAACTGTGGCTAAAATATATAAGGATTTATTTTTCTTACCTACAAAGAAGTCCAGAGGGAGGGTGGTAACTGATATTGGTTTACCTGTTCAGTGGCGCCGTCAAGAATCAGACCCCTTTCCTCCTCTGTATACAGCATTGCATCTAAGTTCAGGAAAGAGGTAGGATGAGTTTGTGCCAGCAAGCTATCCTCTGGCCCCTTTCCCTCCATAGGGAAGCAAGACTTTAGCCCCTTAGCAGACTTCTGTCATCCAGAACTTGGTACCATGTCTCCTCCAACTGCAAGAGAAACTGGAAAGCTGAGTTTTTAGGAAGACTAATCTTTTCAATGAGAACAAGATGTTGGAATAATCACAGATGCTCCAGGTAATCACAAGACCACAAGAAAATCAGGGATCTGTTTCCTACTGGATAAAAGACCTAAGGATAGACAGAGGACCAGTCCAAGAAGGCTCTTCAAGACAAAACAAAAAATGAGTGATCCCAGTGGGAGCAGCACCTGACTGTTATAGGTAGAAAGCACAGGTTCATCTATTGAGGAATGTAACATACTCTGGCCACCCACTCTAAAATCCTAGAGAATTCTGTAGTGCTCTGGAAATTTTCAGTTTGTCTTCTTACGTAGAAATTGTACCATTCCTGTGAGTTTTACTTTTTGTTCTTTGGCCCTTTTTCTAACTACCATGCCTCCTATGGTTTTGCAGTCAGAATTTTTCCTGACAGTCCATGGTACAGTTTGCCTTGCTTTTTTGCAAGGTATAACTAGTTTTAGTTCTTTAAAATAGAATTTACACAGTGCTACACACCTAAATTCCATGTTCTTTTGAAATACGGAAATACAGTCATTTGGACACCTGTATTTTATTTTATTTTATTTTAAAGATTTTATTTATTTACTTGACAGAGATTGCGGGAGCAGGAACACAAGCAGGGGGAGTGAGAGAGGGAGAAGCAGGCTCCCTGCTGAGCAGGGAGCCCGATGCGGGGCTCGATCCCAGGGCCCTGGGACCACGACCCGAGCCGAAGGCAGACGCCTAACAACTGAGCCACCCAGGCACCCCTGGACACCTTTATTCACTAATTCTATATTTCAGATCTTTTATATCTAACAGCTATTTATGATTTAAATTTTTTATAATATTTCATTTTGTAACAGGGCAGCCTTATTGATACATTAGTCCAAAACATGACTGGGTAAATCCTGCATACAGGTAAAAGTACCTCCTGCCATCTAGTATACCTAGGGATAGAGACCTTTGAAATGAACAGGAAAGCAGAAGTCTCGTTAAGGGATGAACTACATTAATCTCATCCATGTGTGTTTTTTTACTAGAATTTATAAGGACTGATAGCACATAAAGTATACATGTAACTTAGTACCCTTTCTCAGCCCACCAAATCTGATTAATGCCTCCAAAAGTCACTACAGTGCACACAAATGTGAAATGCCAGATGGATAAGTTAAAACAGATTTCATTCTGATCCACTGTCATGATTTTGGAAACAACTTCCAGAGTAATTAGAATGGTATATCCTTCAGATAATTAGGATTAAGGCACTTTGAGATGAGTTGACATGAAATCCATTAAAGAAATAACTTATGAATCCCAATAGCCTCTAGTGAGTACATCATGTGGCCACCTTTAAGGGTGGTCATGGTGAGCAAACACTGAGCATGAGCTTTCCATTTTGAAGCTGCAGAGTGACTGATGTCATAGTGTGATCAAAGTGCTCTGCAAATACTTACTGTAATTATTGTTGTTGTTCTCTTCTTGCTAATAGCCTTATTTATACCCTGAAATTATAATCATCCAAACAAAGATGAAAACAAGATGTATGAGTTTTCTGAGCTGTTTGCCTCACAGATGGTCACCCTTGGAGTTCTCTGAAATTGCCAGGGTTAATTGAAGCTTCAGTCTTCACTGCAGTGTAGTTGATACTTAAGTGTTTCTTACCTGTAGGCTTTCACTATCCGAAAACAGTACAACAATAGCACTTTAACTTGCTCTCATTAATGATAGCCTCTCAGGTAATGTTAGTGCAGTTTTATCTAGATGATGTTTGTTCCTCTGAATGAAACCTTTGTACCAGCTTCCCAGCTGAGAAGAAAAGCTAGACAGTTACAAAGAGAAAAACACAAATATCTCACTAATTATTTATTTAAAAGATGTTCAGAACCCAGGAAACATCAAAGGAGAGTTAACTTTTAAATGGAGGGCAGGCATTTAGTGTGTGATTAACAGTGGTTTCTTTCCCTGAGATTTCAGTGAGCTGAGACAACTGGGAATCATTCTTGGGGAGCCTAACAAATAGATTTTGCTCAGAGCCAGCTGACTGCTCCAAGGATGATTGTTACAGACTCACACAAACAGCAGTACTCTTTGCTCTAGTTCTTTGGTGCTCTTCTAGTATTGAGATGTGAAAAAGCAGTCCTAGGATCAAGCTTAGATAGAAAGGAAGTAAGTCCTTCTTTGCCTCTACTCCTCAGCTGTGTAAAAGTAGAAGACCAGTATTAGAATGTTCCATTATTTAGGTGTGAAGCAAGAGCGCTTTGTCTGTATCTTGAGATTTGAATACTGGAAAAAGAATAACTATGCTTTCCTAAATCTGGGCAATAGTGTCTCCCATTGGCATCGCTTGCTATTTAATTAAGGCCCAAGAGAAGAAATAGAGTTGCAAAAGATGAAGGGGATAAAGGGGGAGAAGGAATTCTGGGTCTCCTTAAATCAGTTACAACAAATTAGCCACTCCAGTAAAGACTGGAGAATCAATGCTGTGATCCTTCTTACATGTGTGGTGTACAAAAGTAGAAAGCAAATGGGTGAACTGTATGTATGTGAATAAGAAATATGTAAAAAAACAAAACAAGAAAAAAGATAGAGCGTGGACTCTCCATTTAGACTGGGTTCAAATTGAAGTGTCATCGGTTATGGGTTGAGTGACCTTAAACATGTTCTTTTATGTCATCCTGTGTGGATTTTTCCTCTGTAATGTGGATATAAAAATAGTACCCCTTGATAGGGAAATAGAGGTTAAATAAGATAATACATGTAGGGGTGCCTGAGTGGCTCAGTCGGTTTAGCAGCTGCCTTCAGCTCAGGTCGGGCTCCCTGCTCAGCTTCTCCCTCTCCCTCTGCTGCTCCCCCTGCTTGTGCTCTCTCTCTTTCTCTCTCTCTGTATCAAATAAATAAATAAAATCTTAAAAAAAAAGAGGTAATACGTGTAAAGTGCTTAGAATAGGGCCTCACAGGGGTACCTGGGTGGCTCAGTCATTTAAGCATCGGACTCTTGATTTCAGCTCAGGTCATGATCTCAGCTCTCCCTCTCCCTCTCCCCCTGCCCCCACCCCCTGCACACTCTCTCTCTCTCTTAAAAAAAAAAAAAAAAAAAGAATAGGGCCTCACACATGGCAAATACTTGACTTTTAATTAATTGAGATTTACATGAAAGATAAACTGGGATTGGGCTTTTACTCCTCAGATTTTTTGAATTTTCAAAATTTAGTATGGAGTATTGCCTTCAACTGAAATTATCCTTTTTATTTAAAAAGCACTTAAAACTATTATTCTACAAAAATTAAATTTGCAGTTAAACACTTTTTCATGTTTGTAACATGAAATATCCTTGTACATCTTACATATTCTGGTAGAATATGGTATAGTTTGTTGGTATGGTCAGACAGATAGGTGAATCATTGTGAAAAGGGCTCCATTTTAGTAGAAAGCAAAGCATCTAGCCAAAATTTGAAGGTAGGACAGAGATCTCTTCCTCATAAGTCAACCTATACCAAGGCTGCTTCTTTTGCTACGCACAATGTGGTAGCAGTGATGAGCCCAGAAAAGTAGTATTAAAACCGTCTTCTCCTTGGCTTGTCATACTGTATGTGGAACCTGAGTCATTTTGTATATTTGTGCTTTTCCTTGCATTCTAAAATAAGGGCACACTTAGCTATATCTAAGCTGGCAAGAAGTCTGTCAGCATTTCATGGCATACTTCCGTATACTTATAACTAATAAGTATACTAAATGTTATTGATAATGAAATTCTGTCACTCTGATATTTGTATGAGCTTCAGTTCCTTTGTGGATCTGTTCCTTTGTGATTTCTCTAGCCATTTAACTACTCATTACTGAGTCATGGCATTGAAATCTCAGAGGGCCATTGCCCTAAAGTCATGCTCATTCTGTTTCATTTTGACTTTGACGGGACTTGATAGGAAGAATCACTGTAGGATGGTGAGCTGCAACTGGGAACCTATAGGCAAAGTAAGTAAAAGAAATACCATTTGATTGTATGGACTAGAATTTGATATGGCAGAATTAGTTTGCACTAAGTTAAATGAAGGATGAGGACCACAAAGCTCTTCAGGTGCTTCCAATAGTACATAAAAACTTTCTAAACCCCAAACAAGGATTTGTGGAGATTCTTGTTACCTTCATTTTTCTCTGCTCTGAACTGAAGGAGCTCAAACTAAATCTCAGCCTTAGCAATTAAAGCACACTAAAACATGCCTAGAAAACTCTTACCTAGGTTTCTCCCTTTGAGATATCCTCAAGTTTTGTTTCTGACAAACACTTGATAATTTGAAACTATAATGAGAAACACTAAGTCTGTGAGAAAAACTGCATTGTAACCATCTGGCCAATATTCACACCTTTACTTCATACAATTGTACTACTTATCCAGGTTATGTTGGCCTCATGAAACAAAAGGATAAGTATTCTCTCCTCTATTTTCTGAAAGATTCAGTGTAAGATTGGTGTTATTTCTTTTAAGTGTTTGATATTCACTATGGGGGCTTGTAGTTTTCTTTGTAGGCAGGTTTTTTGTTTATTTGGTTTTTATTGTGGTAAAATATACATAAAATTTACCATTTTAATCTTTTTCAAGTATACAATTCAGTGGCATTAAGTATATTCACATTGTTGTGTAAATATCACAACTATCCATCTCTAGAAATTTTCGTTTTCCCCAACTGAAGCCCTATACCCATTAAACATGTAACTCTCCTCCTGACAGCCTACCACCATTCTATTTTCTGCCTCTATGAATTTTTGACTACTCTAGGATCTTCATATAGGAGGAACGATACAGCATTTCTCCTTTTATGATGATTGGCTTATTTCATTTAGCATAATGTCTTCAAGGCTCATCCATGCTGTAGCATGTGTCAGAATTCCTTTCTTTATAAAGGCTGAATAATACTCCATTTTACATAGATGTCATTATCTGTTCATCTTTTCATGGACACTCAGCGTGTTTCTACCTTTTGTCGATTGTGAATAATGTTGCCGTAAACATGGTATACAAATATCTCTTCAAGTCCCTGCTTTCACTTATTTTGGGTATATATCCAGGAGTAGAATTGCTGGGTCACATGGTAATTCCATGTTTAATATTTTGAGGAATTGCCGTACTGTTTTCCACAGCACCTGCACCATTTTACATTCCATCCAGCAATGCACAAAGTTACTAATTTCTCCACATCCTCACAAATAGATTTTTTAAATAATAGCCATCCTAATGGGCGTGATGTTTGTTTTGCTTTTAATTACAAATTTAATTTATTTAACACATTTGGGGCTATTTAATTTTTTTTCTTGTGCTGTTTTTGTAAGTAATTATTGGTAAATTATGGTTTTGATGGCATTTATCCCATCTAATAAATGAAATAAAATTTTTCATAATACCTCCTTATTAGCTTTTCAATGTTTGTAGGGTCTGTGGTGATGTCCCCTCTTTTATTCCTGTTGTTAGAGATCTGTGTTTTCTGAAACACAAGTGTTTCAAATCAGTCTTGCCAGAGGCTTATTTGTTTATTTAATCTTTTCAAAGAATCACCTTTGATTTCTGTGTTTAGTTTCTATTATTTCCTTCTATCTACTTACTTTGCATACCATTTACTATTTTTCTAGCTTTTTAAGATTGAAACTGGATCATTAATTTGAGATCTCTCTTCCTTTCTGATAGAAACATTTAAAACTATCAATTTTCCTTTAAACATTACTCCAGCTGCATCCCATAAATTTTGATATTTTAAGATTTCATTGTTGTTTAGTTCAACATATTTTCCAATTTACCTTAAGACTTACTAACTCATGTAAATCTGACCTATAGGTTATTTAGAAGTGTGTTGCTTGGGGCACCTGGGTGGCTCAGGTGGTTGGGCATCTGCCTTTGGCTCAGGTCATGATCTCGGGGTCCTGGGATCAAGCCCCACATCGGGCTCCCTGCTCAGTGGGGAGCCTGCTTCTCCTTCTCCTCCCCACTTGTGCTCTTTCTCTTCTTTCTCTGCTATCTCTGTCTTTCTCTCTCAAATAAATAAATAAATAAAATATTTTTTAAAAAAAGAAGTGTGTTGCTTAATTTCCAAGTATTTGGGTACCTTCTAGATATATTATTATTTAAAGTTTGGATAAAAAAGCAAGAACCAACATTATGCTCCTATAAGAGAAGCACTTTATGTATTTTTTTTAAGAGAAACACTTTAAATGTATACACACAAATGCATTTAAAATATATATAACAGGGTGCGCCTGGGTGGCTTAGTCGTTGGGCGTCTGCCTTCAGCTCTGGTCATGATCCCAGGGTCCTGGGATCGAGCCCCACATCAGGCTCCCTGCTCTGCAGGAAGCCTGCTTCTCCCTCTCCCACTCTCCCTGCTTATGTTCCCTCTCTCGCTGTGTCTCTGTCAAATAAATAAAATCTTTTTAAAAAATAATAAAAAATAAAAAAATAAAAAATATATATATAACATATAAAACACTGCATAAGACCGCTGGTAGGGTTATATTAATATTAGACAAAGTAGACTTCAAGAAAATAGCTATTACCAGAGATAAGGAGAAATATTTTTAATGAGTCAATTCATCAAAAATTTTAACATTAAATCTTGTTATAGCCAGAAAGCATACTCTGTATAATTTTAATACTGTAGAATTTACTGAGCCTTGTCTTATAGCCCTGCATGTATTGTGTGCCTTGGCAAATGTTTCATGTTCACTTGAAAAAAATGTGTCTCCGGCTGTTGATAATGTTTAGGTCAAGTTGATAATGTTTAATTCTTCCATATCCTTATTGATTTTTTGATAGTTTTCTTAATGTTGTTTTATTTATTACTGAGAGGAGGTATTAAAATTTCCAAGAGGGCGCCTGGGTGGCTCAGTTGGTTAAGCGACTGCCTTCGGCTCAGGTCATGATCCTGGAGTCCCTGGATCGAGTCCCGCATCAGGCTCCCTGCTCAGGGGGGAGTCTGCTTCTCCCTCTGACCCTCTTCCCTCTCATGCTCTCTCTCAAATAAATAAATAAAATCTTTAAAAAAAAAATAAGAAATAAATAAAATTTCCAAGAATTACTGTGAATTTGTTAATTTCTCCTTTTAAAAAGTTCTGTCCATTTTTGCTTCATATAGTTTGAAGCTCTGTTATTATGTACATGCATATTTAGGATTGTATGTCATTATTAAACATCCCCTTTTATCTCTATAACAGTCTTTTTGTTTTTTAAAGTCCACTTTGTTATTAAATAACAAAAATTCAACTGAGTAAATGTTAAAGATCTAGTTGGCTTTATTTACCAATTCACAAATTGGGCAGCATCCCATCTAGAAAGTAGAGAGGAGCTCCGAAGGGCTACAGAAAGGAAAAGGGTTTTAAAGGTAAAGAAGGAGCGGAAAAAAGGAAATTATTAGCAAAGAATCCATTGTTTTAGGCAAGGTTGCCCTCCTAAGGGGAACTGAAGGGGCCTCTCAATAAAGTCCCTAGTGCTGACCAGGAAATTCTCATGTTGACTGGTTAAAGGTTACATTTCTGGGGGGTTAAAACTGCAGTTATGTTAGGTATTAAGTTTTGTTTTACTGACTTGGGGCCTTAATCTAAGTGATGCCATTTTAGGCCTGTGGTTTTGTTTTTAACATTATTAATATAGCTCCACCAGTTTTCTCATGTGGCATTTGTATAATATCTCTTTTTATTTTAATATATTTGTACCTTTATATTTAAAGTGCTTCTCTTATAAACAGTATATGGTTGGGTCTTGCTTTTTCATACAAATTGACAGTCTTTGTCTTTTAATTGGACTCCATTTACATTTAATGTAATTATTGATATAGTTGGGTTTAAATATGCCATCCTAGTATTTGTTTTCTTACTGTCCTTTTTGGTTTTAGTTCCTCTGTGCTTCCTTTCCTGCCTTCTTTTGGGTGATTGGAATATTTTTAGCTATACCTATTTGTTTTATTTCAAATAAAAATACTACTTCTTCATACAGTTTCACTATGCAAATAATATCTTAATTAAACTTATATTCAAGTTAGGGTATGCCAAAAGAGTTAAGAGAGGGTATATAAAGAGAGTGGAACATTCTGGTGGCAGAAATCAACTTTCTGTACCAGAATTCTGTTTGGGGTTGACCCTGCTCATCTTTTCTTTTCCCATCACAAAATGGAACCATGACCTAGTAGACATTAAGCTAACATGATAGTCATAACATCTCATTTGCCTCCACCATTTAGCAGAGAAGGAAAACCAAACAAGAAACAAGAGATCTGCACTAGCTATTGAGTGTTTCATTTTTCATCACACACTTAAATCATTGTAATCTATGTAACTGGGTTGCTGCCTATATACTGTCACACTCTTCTGTCACTTCCTTCTTCCACACTGTAAGGATCTTATGAGCCACCCTGAAAAATATGAAGTAGTTTCCTTCTAATTAAATTTATGTCAGATAAGTATCATTTTTGTATTATCAATCAAACAATTAATTCACAAGCAGCTTGGTGCTGCCCTTAGAAGCTTGCAATTTAGTTGAGAAGACATTTATATAATTTTATGATGTATTTTTCTATACTGTATTTATTATATAAATGTATCATATTTATATACTAAAAAAGACAAAGGAGTGCAAGGCTGTGTGTGACTGTTACATATAATAAATGAGGTAAGGTGTTTTTGTTAGAAAAACAGCTGCCTAAACAGCTGCCTATGGAGATTTTTGATCATTTATAGTGAGAGAAACTCATATCTTCTTTTTCCCTGTCTTCCTCTTCTCTATATAGATAGATATAGATAAGTATCACATGATTATTTGGAGATTAAAATTTCATTTTGATTTGGCTTTCCTGGGTGGAAAACATTTACTTCATTTTACACTTTTGAGCATGAATTGTCTCTTTCTAGGTATAATCAGTTTCTACTCTTCAGCATACAGATATTATGAATAATATTCAGTGCAGGAAGAGCTCTAAAAATAATTGTGAAGGTAGGGTTTTGTTATAGTCTTACATGGAACACAGGCAGGAGATAAGAACAAAGGCACATCATAGGAAAGGTAGTAGTAGGCAGAGCATTCAATCTCATCTGCCTCCACCAAAAAGCTTGCATTTAGCAGAGAAGGAAAAACAAACAAGAAACAGGAGATCTGCACTAGGTATTGAGTGTTGCGTTTCTCATCACTGTTAGTCACATTTGAATGGAACCATTACGGTCTTTTTGGTGTATAATTAAGCCTTTTTTTTTTTCTCCAAAAGGAAAATCTTGAATTTTATGTTTAAAAACACAATGAGATGTTTTTGACATTCTGCCGTTCATTTTGGAAATCACCGTCTTAAAATCCATTGCCTTTCAGTAAGTTGGTAAAGGATGTACAATACACGTCATTTTTACACAAAATAGTACCTTAGATAGTCTCCAGTGTGTATAATATATACACACCTTTTAGCATCTGTTTCTACTTGGCAGCTTGCAGCATTAGGCTGAATGTTGTGATGAACAACTGAATGGGGATGAAATGCTAAGCAGTCTTACAATGGATTTTTATTAGAAAAAGTAAGCTCTTCAGAGCTTCTTATTGATACTTTTCCATAAAGATGGTAAGCCAACATATTTGTACATAATTAAGGTGACATACTCTTTAAATGTTTAAGTTCTTCCAGAAATGGGGATGGACTTGACTAACCAACTGATGATTCTCCTCTTGAGCTGGGATTGTATATTTTTTGTACAGGGAAATCTATTTTTACAAATGTATTACTAACTATTCTTACAAATATATGTATACAGGGTTGTTACAATTAAGAATTGCTGGGATCATATCCTCAGTATTTACTTATTATTTGACTAAATTTCATTCTATTCAGCTCAGCCCAGAGAAGCAGATTTAATAGGTTTGTTTTCTTATTCTGCTACTACTGTACTTGGGTTTTTGGTCTAGTGGTCATAAAATATTCCCAAGAAATATGTTCACTTAGAATTCCCAAACCAAAATAATAAAATCACTTAAAAAAACTTTTAATACACAAAATTCAGATTCTAGGCTGACATTCTTTGGCTGTGTGATAAAAATTAAATGAACAAATACCAAACAAAGCTAAGTTGGCCAAAGCTGTGACTTATGAGGAATGTCAGCCAATGGTACACACTCTAAATATTCTTTTTCCTTCTCTTGGCCTGAAAATACTTCAGGACAGAAGCTATCATGCCCAACTTTCATTTAAAAATGTTTAATTTTCGGGGTGCCTGGGTGGCTCAGTCATTAAGCGTCTGCCTTCGGCTCAAGTCATGATCTCAGGGTCCTGGGGTCGAGCCCCACGTCAGGCTCCCTGCTTCTCCCTCTCCCACTCCCCCTGCTTGTGTTCCCTCTCTCTCTGTGTCTCTCTCTGTCAAATAAATAAATCTTTAAAAAAATAAATAAATAAAAATAAAATAAAAATGTTTAGTTTTCATGTCTTTTCTCAGGTTGTAAACCTTTTGGACCAGTTTTTGCCTATTTGATAAATAATACACTGTATAATCCATATTGACTAATTAATCATTTGTAACTTTCCAGGTACTGATTAAGATGTATGTGATTTGGAGGAATTCTGTTTCCTGTCTAAGGATAAGAAAGGTGCCACATAGATTCCAAAGTGGTAATCACCCAGTGGTCCCTCTGGGATCAAGGATTTTAACGGACCCAGCCAAAGTTTTTGAACATAACATGTGGTGAGTTATCTTCGACGTCTAATGTTATATATGTATCTGAAACATTAACAGTGGTATTATTTTCATTTAGAGCCAAGAAAGGATTTTTAAAGTTGATCAGTGTTGTTGGGGTCCAAAAGACAGGGTAACTGATCCTAACTTAAATGTTGCCAATTCTGAGTTTCTTTGCAAATGAAATTGATAAAATGACTCTTCCCAAGTGCTTTCCTCAGCTTTGGGGTTCTTGCAGACCCTCCCTGCTCACCTCTAGTCCTGATTTGCCAGCATATTTTGGGAAGGGAGGCTCTTTTCTAGATAGAGCCCTCCTCCTGCCCTGCAGGCCCTTCCACCTTTTACAAGTACTTGTCCATGAGCAAATGTGTATTCAGTACTTGCTGCTTACTGAGACCAAGGAAAATACACTGGTATGACCCTAGTCTATGCTTTTAGGAAATCTGTCCTCTATTTGGAAAGATAGATATTTATAGGAAAAGTTGATAATTAGCAATGCATGGCAGCAAATTGTAAGGGTGCAATGTGTTCTTATAAGGCATATACAACTGTATGTCTTATAAGAACAACTCAACAGGGGCGCCTGGGTGGCTCAGTCATTAAGCATCTGCCTTCGGCTCAGGTCATGATCCCGGGGTCCTGGGATCGAGCTCCGCATCAGGCTCTCTGCTCTGTGGGAAGCCTGCTTCTCCCTCTCCTACTCCCCCTGCTTGTGTTCCCTCTCTCGCTGTGTCTCTCTCTGTCAAATAAGTAAAATCTTAAAAAAAAAAAAAAAAAAAAGAACAACTCAACAGTGCAAAACCACTTCTGTTTTGACATAGGAAGATTTCTTTTTTTTCTTTTTTCAGTTTCCACTTTTTTGACATATAATTGATATATAAAGGAAAATTTCTTTAGGTGGAGAAATTGAGATCAGGATTATTTATTCTGTCTTCAGTATATAGTACAGTGCCTAACACATACATATTTGTGAAGTAATGACTTGGATAGTTAAGGCTGGAGAAAGGGCATTCTTGGTGGGTAGAAAGTCATAAAACACAGAGATAAAGAAGTATAAGGCATATGCAGAGGACCATGAACAGGATAGTTTGCCTAAAATAAAGACTTTCCTAGGAGATTTATAAATGATAAAGTTGGAATGATATAGGTCAGGTATGGGGGTGGGGACAAGATAGTGTGAATTCCTGAATTCGCAGCTAAAGTGGAAGGCATTATAGAGCCACTGAAGAGAAATGACATTAATACATGGGCTATTAAGTACTGTGTATGTATTTGGTGACAGTGTACTAACTAGACAGATCAGCAGGTAGAACTAGAAGCAGGAAAGTGCCAATGAGAGAGATTTTGAAGGAAGAATAAATAGAACTTGATGCTTTTATAGAAAGGAAAAGGAAACATTTGGCTATGAAGTTTTGATCCTAGATGACTAATGGAAACTTAGTAATTAGTTCCACATTATACAATATGTGGCCACTAGCCAGATGTGGTTCTTGAGCACTTGAAACCTGATTAGTCTGAATTGAGATGTGCTGTAACATTTTGAAGACTTAGTACAGGCTCTCTCAGTCTTCGCGCCATCTTCTTGGAAACCTCTGCACCACCATTAGAGCCAAGTGGAGGAAGAAACAAGTGTGTAGGCGGAAGCATAAGAGAAGAAAGATGAGGCAGAGGTCCAAGTAGACCACTAGCTTGTGTACCCACTGAAGCCACAGCAACAGAAATAAGGAAAGGCAGAGGCCAGGGATGCTGGTACCAATTGTTGAACTGCATATCTACTTTCTAGAACATCCATCACCATCTGATCTCAAGGACCCCTTTGAGAGACCCACCTTGCTCATACCAAAACATTCCCTTTTGGTCTTTTGCCCTGGACCTGTGACTTTCAAGACTAATTCTGTTTTCATTTGTGTGAATATAACACATGTACAATAAATCATCTCTTCTGTCTTAGCTGAAAAAAAAAGACACTACAAAAAGAAAAGGTAAAATATATCATTAACAATTTTTATACTGAACTGCATGTTGATATTATTTTGGACATATTGAATTAAAATATATTATTAAAATTTCATTTCTTTTAGTTTTTTTAAACATGGATACTAGAAGATTTTAAATTACATCTGTGGCTGACATTATACTTTCTCGGACAGTTGCCGAATTAAACTACTTGGCCTGCCATCACCAATATGGACAGTTGCAGTAGGCTGTGAGATCACTGCCAAGCAATTAAACCTTCACAGGAACTTCTGGTCCTAGACAAGCTATTTGTTTACCAATTTTTTATTCTTCATCAGAGTCTAGTGAGTTAGCAGTCTGAGTTCTCTTTTTCTGTCTGCTACCACCAACTCTTTTGTTTAAGGTTCCTGCCTACCCATTTAAGTTCTGTTTTGTCATAGGCTCTCAGGGAAGCAAGAGTCCTCTGGGTCAATGCCCCTCAAGCACTGTGGGCTAGCTTTGGGATGCTGTACAAGAATCCCCTGGGAAGTTACTATTTCACTAGGTCTAGAGGTATGGCCCAGGAATTCGTAATTTGAAAAAGCTCTTTTAGTAATTCTGTTGAGCCGCCAGGTTTAGGACCCTTTGGTGGTTCTCAAACTTTCCTTTAGCAGTAGAATTTTTTTCCAAGTGAAGTCCTAACATGGAATCCCAATATTTAAAAGGTAAAAACAAACCTCATCTTAATGAAGCAGGTATAGAGCCTGGGGCATCAACAGCTCCGCCTCCCATTTCTCCCTTCACCCCCTCACTGTAGCAGCCTCATGGATTTTTAGGGTTCTGTTGATCAAAGTTTGAAAAACCTTGTTCTAGTCTCAATAGCTATCCTCCCCCACAGCATACCCCCTGAAAGGGTATACAGCCTGTGCCCGGATGCTTGTAGTGGACTCTCTCCAGAGGTGAATTCATACCGTAATTATAAAAATAATTTCCTCCAAACGAAGAGGAAAGTATTTGCCTCCTGTCATCCCCTTATGCACTGTTGTTTTGTTGGTTTTTGTTTTTGTTTTTTGGGGGGTATTTTGGGTTTTGTTTGTTTGTTTGCTTGCTTTCTTTAAAAAGAAGTTTCGTAAGTTAAACTGAAAACCAGAAGACTGGTTGACTTTCCCCTTCCTTCAAGTCCAAAGTTCTATCCAAAAGTTCTGACTTCCTTATTTTCTCCTTTGTATTTAAGAAGAATGTTTCCTCTCTTGCTGAATTTTGATTTTTAAAAGATGTTTCTAGAAAACTACTGTACCTGTCAGTTTTCTCTCAGAGATGTAGAATTGTCTACAGTTTATTTTTTTGTTTAGCCTCTAATTCAGTCAGTACTATTTCTATGTGAATCTCTTTTTAATAAAAATATTTTTGAGGAAAAAAAAAAGGTATCCATTTTTTATTCAGTTTCTAATATCTTGAGAAAGAATTGCCCTCCAGATTCTGTATATTTGTGTTACTAGTATTTACATCTCCCTATAGTCTTACTTTTTAATAATTTAGTGAAGTGAGTTTCACATAACATAAAAGTAACTGTTTTAAAGTGAACAGTTCAGTGGCATTAATTACATTCATGATTTTATGCACCTAGCACCTCTGTCTCGTTCCAAAATATTTCCATCAATCCCAAGTAAAGTCCCTTACCCATTAAGCGGTTTATCTTCATACTCCCATTCCTCTAGCCCCTGGCAATCACCAGTCTGTGTGCTAGCTCCGTGGATTCACCTCTTCTGGATATTTCATATAAAAGGGATCATACAATATGTGACCTTTTGTGTCTGGCTTCTCGCACTTAGCATAATGTCTTGGAGGTTCATCCACATTGTAGCATGTGTCATTACTTCATTTCTTTTTATGACTGAATAATATCCTATTGTATGTATATACCACAACTGGTTTATCCATTCATCCACTGAAGGACATTGGGACTATTTCCACCTTTGGCTCTTGTGAATAGAGCTGCTGTGAACATGCATGTACACGTACTTGTTTGAGTCCTTGTTTTCAGTTCTTTGAGGTATATACCTAGGAATAGAATTTCAGGGTCATATGATAATTCTGTGTTAACTTTTTGAGGAATTGCCAAGCTCTTTTCCACAGTGACCAAAACATTTTACATTCAGCTTACAGTCTTTTAATTATACTTAGCAAAATTTTTAATCTGGGGGGGGCACTGACATGAAACTATATTCAGAATGCTTTTGAGACATGGCCCAGAGATCTATTTTGAGCAAATTACAGTTATTTGGAAAAATCATTCCTTATTTCACACTGTTCCTGGTTTAAGTGTGTAGTAATTTTTCAGAAGATCCCTGAAATTTATAAGGAATAATAAACACTTATTTAATTGTATGACTAAATCATCTAGGCCAGTGGCTTTCAAGCTTTTTAGCATGATCCACAGTAAGAAGTACAGTTTACATCATGGACCAGTATATGTACACATAACATGTGCACATATATGAAACAGGAACAAAAGCTTCTTGTACAGTTTTACCATGTGAGACGTTCACTAATTGTTTCCATTTGTTCTATTCTACTCCATTTCTGTTTCTTTCTCATTTTAAGTGTTGGTTAGATCTTTTTTTTAAAAGATTTTATTTATTTATTTGAGATAGCGAGAGAGAGAGCACGAGCAGGGGAGAGAGGGAGAAGCAGGCTCCCTGCTGAGCAAGGAGCCCAGTGCGGGGCTCGATCTCAGGATCCCAGAATCATGAGCTAAACTGAAGGCAGACACTTAACCAACTGAGCCACCTAGGTGCCCCTAAGTGTTGGTTAGATTAACGAAGCTGACTGCATGACTCACTAAAAGGATCGTGACCTTTAGTTTAAAAAATACTGAGCTAAACCATTCCCTGTAGATCCAAGATAGGACCTGTATGCTGCAACATGACCTCCTGTTATATAACCAATTTAAATAATAGACTGTTTACAGAATTCCAATACAGTTTACCTATCAAGATATCTTTCTTATTATATGGTCTGAATTTTCCTTATATATGTGTTATCTGATTCCTCTTACCTTGTTTCATACATAGTTCTTTAATACAGTTAATAAGTATTTTCGTTATCTGTCTCCATTACATTTGTCGTGAGAAGTAGTCTAGATGTTGAGAGCACAGACTGACTAGTTGTCTAACCTTGGGGAGTTCCCCTGTGCCTTGGTTTCTACATCTTTATTTTTATTTATTTATTTATTTATTTAAAGATTTTATTTATTTGTCAGAGAGAGAGAGAGCACAAACAGGAGGAGTGGCAGGCAGAGGGAGGAGCAGGCTCCCCGCTGAGCAAGGAGCGCAATGCGGGACCCGATCCTAGGACCCTGGGATCAAGTCCCACATCAGGCTCCCTGCTCAGCGGGAAGCCTGCTTCTCCCTCTCCCGCTCCCGCTGCTTGGGTTCCTGCTCTCACTATCTCTCACAACAGATAGTTCTCTGTCAAATATATAAATAAAATCTTAAAAAAAAAAAAGAATTAGCTATCATATTATTATTATTATTATCATTTTCTAACATGTACTTAAGTTACTTATGTATCTGTTTTATTGTCATTATTAAATTGTATGATGCTTTAGAGTCTTCTTAGTTTATATCTGTTTCATAGCTATATTCCCCATATAATACACATCCAGTAAGTATGTTTGAATAAGTGGATGAATATGGAGAAATACAAGATCCAGTTCATATCTACTGGAAGTGTACAGCTAGACTGAGAGTTAATATAATGGCTAAATATGGGCTTCAAAATCCAAATAATCTGAATATGAATCCTGACTCTACCCCTTTCCAGCTATGTGAACTTGAGCAAGTTCCTTCATGGGTATTATGAGTGTTAAAGACAATAAATATTTAGGACTCTTAGTAGTAGTCAGTGTACACTGAAATAAGTGTTCTTGTTATTATTAGATGGAGAATTGAGATGTATACCAATGAATAAATAAACAGTATAGAGTATGCAAGGTCATACAGTGAAGGAGGTGAAGAACACAGGAATGAGCTTCAGAACAGAAAGAGATTCTTGAGATGAGGATGTAAGAAAAGTCAGTAAAACTTCATAGAGTAGGTAGAATTTAACCTGGACACTGAAGTTGAGGAGTATTTGAATAGTGAAGACTGTTTGTTCTAGACAAGTGGTAGCATGAGCATTTGAGAATACACGAGGTTTATTCCAAAGCAAGCAAATGGACCAGCCCAACTGAAAGAGAAATTTCGTATTTTGAAAGCGGGTGAGTGATGTGACAAAAGAAGTATTTTAGGAGAACTAAGCAGGCTCTATTGTTCAGGATACTTAGAATTAACCATCATTGAACACAAAGTGATCTCTTTTATCTCCAGCGTTTTTTGTATATTGACATATATCCATCACTAGGTTAAGTTTTATGGAGGACTTAAGAGAGGAAATGATTACTGCTCCAAAGGAACTCCAGCCCATTTCACTAAGAAGCCTGGATCCTCCAGATAAAGAAGATGGGATGAATCTGAAAGACAAAGTATTCCTCCTCCAACAAAAGGAATGAGAAATAGTCAAAGCAAGCAAGAACTACACCAAAAGCAACCACAAAAGTCCATAAACAGGGAAAATTAATATCAAGGAAAGAAATTGTAGATTCATGTGTGGCTCAGAGTGACTCCTAACCTCACCTTCATCTCTCAGAAGCAATACCAGGAAAAGAAGGTCAGCTGACAGATCGTTACTAATACTCATTAGCAGCCCAGGCAAAGGTTGAGAAAGAACCCTTAAAAATAAATGGCTTTGCCTATAGCAGCGGAATTTAAGGTCTCAGCAGAGCAAGAAAAATGCTGAGGTTCACCATTTTCCAGGGTTCCATGCTGAATTGAGAGAACTATCCCAAGACTAAGGAATAGAAATAGGATACATCTCGGGGCACCTGGGTGGCTCAGTCGTTAAGCATCTGCCTTCAGGTCAGGTCATGATCCCAGGGTCCTGGGATCGAGCCCCGCATCGGGCTCCCTGCTCAGTGGGAGGCCTGCTTCTCCCTCTCCCACTCCCCCTGCTTGTGTTCCCTCTCTCGCTGTGTCTCTCTCTGTCAAATAAATAAATAGAATCTTAAAAAAAAAAAAAAGGAATAAGATACATCTTAACTAGGTAAGTGAAACTTAACATAGGACTTAATGAATCTCAAAAAAAAAAAGAGAGAGAGAGAAAGAAAGGAAGGGAGGGAAGGTGGGAGGAGGAAAAGAGAAAGCAGATTCAGACCTTTATAAAGGTCGTCCATTACCCTGTGGAATCTCCCCCTTCCCTCCCACCTCTACCACCCTCAGAATATAGGAAAGCAGAGGGGCGCCTGGGTGCTCAGTCAGTTAAGTGTCTGACTTCGGGTCAGGTCATGATCTCAGGGTCCTGGGATGGGCCCGCGCAGGGCTCCTACTCAGTGAGGAGTCTGCTTGTCCCTCTGCCCCTCCCATCCCTCGTGCTCTCTCTCTCAAATAAATAAAATCTTTCAAAAAAAAAAAAAAGAATATAGGAAAATGGAGAAAATATATAATACTGAGCCTTCAAATTAGAGTTTACAGAGAAAGATAAACAGGTCTCCGAGTAAGGTTGGGTGTCAAGAAAATTTATCTGCAGGGGCGCCTGGGTGGCTCAGTTGGATAAGCAACTGCCTTCGGCTCAGGTCATGATCCTGGAGTCCCGGGATCGAGTCCCTCATCGGGCTCCCTGCAGGGAGTCTGCTTCTCCCTCTGACCCTCCTCCCTCTCGTGCTCTCTGTCTCTCATTCTCTCTCTCTCAAATAAATAAATAAAATCTTTTAAAAAAAAAATTTATCTGCAGGAAAACAGAAAAGGAAAGAAGGAAGGAGGGAGAAAGAACATTGCATGCATTATAGATTAGTTTGCATTTTCCAATACTTTGTGTAAAGGGAATCATAATATGTATTCTCTTTTTTTTCTCTGGCCTCTTTCACTAAGTATAATTATTTTGAGATTTATCCATGTTGTTGCATGTATCAATAATTTGCTCATTTTTATTGTTAATGTAAAACTCATGAGAATATATAAAAAGCTTTCAAAATTCAATAAACAAACAGCCCAATAAAAATAGGTGAAGTATTTGAACAGACACTTCACCAAAGAAGATACACAGGTAATAAGCACATGAAAGAATGATCAATATCATTAATCATAAGGGAAGTGCAAATTAAAGTCACAATGAAATACTACTTACTACAAGCTTATTAGAATAGCTAAAATTCAAAATACTATACTGAGTGTTGGAGAGGATGTGGAGGAACTGGAACTTTCATACACTACTGGTGGGAATATAATATGGTATAACCATGTTGGAAAACAGCTTGGCAGTTTCTTAAAAAATAAAACATAAGCGTGTAATATGATTCAGCCATTCCATTCCTGGATATTTACCTAAGAGAAAAGAAAGCATATGTCCGTACAAATATTTATATGTGATTATTTATAGCAACTTTATTTTTAATATCCAAATTTGGAAACAACCCAAATTCCCATGAACAAGTAAATGGACAAACTGTGTACTATCTATGTAATAGAATACGACTCAGTAATAAAAAGAAGTGAGCTATTGATAAACACAGCAGTATGGATGAATTTAAAAATAATTATGCTGAGGAAAAGAAATTAAAAATAAAGAGTATATATTATACTCTTAGTACTATATTAGAAAATGCAAACTAAAAATAGAGACCGTAAGCAAATCAGTGGTTGTCAGTGGAGTTGGGGGGTGGTGATAAGAAAATGGGGCCTGGAGGGTGCCTGGGTGGCTCAGTTGTTAAGCATCTGCCTTCGGCTCAGGTCATGATCCCAGGGTCCTGGGATCGGGTTCCGAGTCGGGCTCCCTGCTCTGCGGGAAGCCTGCTTCTCCCTCTTCTGCTCCCCCTGCTTATGTTCCCTCTCTTGCTGTCTCTCTCTCTCTCTCTCTGTGTCAAATAAATAAATAAAATCTTTAAAAAAAAAAAAGAAAGGAGGGCTGGAAAGGAAGAATTATAAAGGTGGACAGGGAAACTTGAGGGTGATGGATATATTCATTATCTTGTTTGTGGTGATGGTTTTATGAGTGTCTACATATGTCAGAACTTATCAAATTGTGCACTTTAAATATGTGCGGTTTACTGTATGTCATTATACCTCAATAAAATCATGAAAAATATGGTTACATCCATACATTGGAAAATAATATCGCAGTTAATAAAAATAAGAGAAATCCATGTATATTGATACCAAGAAATGGCTATGATACGTCATTAAACCAAAAGAGCAAGTTGCAGAAAAGTATCTTTAGTATGTCTCATTTTTATTAAGGAATTCTTGTACATGTGCTACATGTATATACAAATCTTTGTTTTTATACGCATAGAGAAAGGTCTGGAAATGTCCACATCATACTGATAAGTGTTTATCTCAGGAATGGGCATGAGGATGAGAGAGAGATTAAACTTTATATTTTATATGCATTAGTATTGTTTGAATTTTTTTAAAGAATGCCCTCCATGTACCTATTCTCATCTCACTGTCTACCTGATAAATTCTTTATTCTTTAATAACTGATTACAATTCCTCATCTCATTAACAATTTCGAGTTCTACCACATCTTCTTCATCTTTATGTCTCCAGTTCACAGCTCAGTGCCTGAAAGATATAGGTTCTCAATAAATGTTTAATGAGGGAAATGGATATTGGTTTCTTCCAGCAGCTGTGATCTCTATTCCATTATATGCAGAAATGGGAAGGCATTGTTTCTTTTTGTGTGTCTTTTATAAGTCATTCATTCCTAAGTAAGAAACTGATATACTAATAAAAATAATCAATGGAAATATTTATTATAGCTGAAAAGAGAAGTGGGTAGCCAGGAGTCGTAAGTATAAGTTAGTACCAACAGTAGAAAAGATTTAATTGAAATTAGTTAAATTATTAGCTGATATACCTATAACAACTGTATTTCATTCATCTGAGGCTCACATTTGTTTCACTAATTAACATGTCTGAAATCATGATACATCTTACAATTGTAATTGGAGTGTTTTTTCCTTTCTTACTGGTACAGAAAATAATGGTATCTTAGATTTGAAGAAATAGAATAATTATAATTTCAAAGTACTTAATCTTAATTATATATCATTTTGAGAATTATAACTCTTATTTTACTAATACAGAAACTGAGAGACACAAAATTTAAATGATTTTTCACTACCATATATCAAAGTTAACATACAGAATATTTGTTATATTGTTAGAAATCATTTAAACCTTTTGCTATAAAGATAAATGGACAGTAGACATAGAAAGTTGACCCAGGAGGAAGTACATTGAGCATATGGGGAAATAGACAACAGTAAAAGGAGTACAAATTAAACAATAAGGTACCTTTTTATATCTATTAAAATAGTATCAAAAAAGAAAAAGGGGGGGCATGGGTGGCTCAGTTGGTTAAATGTCCAACTCTTGATTTCAGCTCAGGTCATGATGTCAGGAGCATGAGATTGAGCCCCACGTGGGGCTCCGCACTGGACGTGGAGCTCGCTTAAGATTCTCTCTCCCTCTCTCGTTCTGCCCCTCCCCTGTTCTCTTTCTCTCTAACCAAAAAAAAAGAAAAGAAAAGAAAAAAGAAAAAGAAATTTCAGATAACACTCAATCCTGGTTAGCATTGTAAATTAATATAATCTGATTATCTTTCTATTTTTTATTTGTCTCATTTGTTCTTTTCTTTTCGCTACTAGCTTATTAGCTATACATCTTTACATTATTTTTACATATTATTCTAGAAAAATATTTTCAAAATTGTGGTCTCAGAACCTCTTTTCACTCAAATCTTTGAGGATCTGAAAAAACTTTTATTTATCTGAATTGTATCTATTGATTTTTCCCATATTAGAAATTAAAACTGAGACATTAAAAAATAGTTAATTCATTGTAAAACAAAAATAATCAATCCATTACATGTCACAAAAATATCTGTTTCCCCGAAAGAGTGGCATTTTTTTTTTTTTAAGATTTTATTTATTTATTCAACAGAGAGAAAGAGAAAGAGCACAAGCAGGGGGAGCATCAGGCAGAGGGAGAGGGCGAAGCGGGCTCCCTACTGAGCAGGGAGGATGAGGCAGGGCTCGATCCCAGGACCCTGGGATCATGACCTGAACCAAAGTCAGGTGCTTAACAACTGAGCCACCCAGGTACGGGCATTGTTTTAGATGTTTGCAAGTCTCTTTAATGTCTGGCTTTTTTTTTTTTTTTTAAGATTTTATTTTATTTGAGAGAGAAAGAGAGCGAAAGAGCACAGTGGGGGCGGGGCAGAGGGAGAGGGAGAAGCAGACTCCCTGCTGAGCAGGGAGCCCGACACAGGGCTCCATCCCAGAACCCTGGGATCAGGCACCTAACTGACTGAGTCACTCAGGTACCCCATCTCTAATGTCTGGCTCAATGGAAAAAACTGGATTCTCATCTGTTTCTTCATTCCATCTGTTGTGATATGTTGTTTTAGATTGAATTACATGAAGAAAATTTGACCACAAACAGATATGTGCTAGTAAAGGAGTTTTTTACTTTTTTTTAAGATTTTATTTATTTATTTTGACAGAGAGAGACACAGCGAGAGAGGGAACACAAGCAGGGGGAGTGGGAGAGGGAGAAGCAGGCTTCCCACGGAGCAGGGAGCCCGACGTGGGGCTCGATCCCAGGACCCTGGGATCATGACCTGAGCGGAAGGCAGACGCCTAACGACTGAGCCACCCAGGCGCCCCGTAAAGGAGTTTTTTAATAGCATTTTAAGATAATTGTAGGTATATTTCCTGATACTACACTAAATCTCAGCAGTGGTATTTCTTAGTTGCAATATGGAATATGAAACCATATCAATTATATTTCATTGATACATCTTGCCCTTTGATTGGATATTTTACCTCTGCATCATTTTATAACGTTTGCTATGCATGGATCATTTAAAAAAGTTTGATTCCCTGTTTTATGTAAATCTTTCAGATTTGATACATTTCATTATACAGTATTTAAAAATCACTTTTGTAATATCACCACTATTCTCATCAGGAAAATCTCTTAAGTACTGGGAAACTGTCAATTCATGGTGGTGGACACAACTTTTCAAAATTCTAATTTTTGCTTTAAAACACAAAATTTATCTTTGGCGGCAAAAACTGTCTTTTATTTTCCTTAAAATGTAGGCTCATTTCATTTACTTTTTTTTTCTTTTGTGGGGGGGGGAGAGGAGGGGCAGAATGGGAGGGAGAGAAAGAATCTTAAGCAGGCTCCACACCCAGTGCAGAACCTGATGCAGGGCTTAATCCCATGACTCTGTGATCATGACCTGAGCCAAAATCGAGAGTCGGACACTTAACTGACTGAGCCACCCAGGCACCCCTCATTTTACTTACTTTTAAGATATGCCAGATACCCAAGTCTGAATAACTATAGTTTGTCTACAGTTGCTCTTTCAACTAAAAATAGCATTCCCTGAAAAAAAAAAAAAGCAGATAATTCAGTTCACAATGTAAAGAATCATAGTAGTGCTTTTCTACAAGTCAGTCATCATACTTCCGAATGCAGCAAAAGTCCTTTATGCATGTCTCCCATTTTGTCACATAGAATATTAAACATGTGTACCCAGGGGTCAATATTTTATAAAATAATTTTTACTGCTTTATCAGGCACATTCTTCAGTGAATTAGATTGTTTTTAAACAAAAATTGGTGAATTCTGTACCACCCACTGGATGCTGGTATAGAATCAATGACTACTAGTACATTTTGTTGCCACTGTCTTGTTTTGTATTAGGGCAGTTGCACTTTGTTGCACCACCATTGTTTTTATACTATCAGTGCAATTGTCAATACAGTGAAAAAGGCAAATAGCAGGATTACATGGAAATAGTTTTGACTTAGTGAACCACCTGAAAGGGTGGACAACACTTCAATAACCATAGTCCTAGAGATTACAATGTTACTGTAATTATCTTAAGTTAATTCCTCAACTTGATACAGTTAGAATTAATATTGTGAGGGGCACCTGGTGGCAGAGTCAGTTAAGTGTCTGACTCTTGGTTTCGGCTCAGGTCATGATCTCGGGGTCCTGGGATTGAGCCCCATGTCGGCTCTGCACTCAGTGTGGAGTCTGCTTGGGACTCATTCTCCCTCTCCCTCCATCCCTCCCCACCATGCTCTCACTCTCTAAAAAAATAAATAAATAAATCTTTTTTTTTTTAAAGACATTAATATTGTACCATGTAATATAAAATGTAAGAAGATTACAATAATATGATTCTACTTATCCATTCAATGTGTGTTATACTGTTGCCATATAGTTTACTTCTATCTATGTTGTAAACTCTATAATCCAGTTACTATTTTTGCTACATATAGTTAGTAATTTTTTAAAGAAATTAAGAAAAAGTATAAAAACATTATATTTTATAGTTACCACATATTTATCATTTCTGGTCTCTTTATTCTACCCTGTGCATCTGAGTCTCCATCTAGTACCATTTTCCTTTAACCTGAAGAACTTTCTTTAACGTTTCTTCTATTATCGATTCTGCTGGTAACAAATTCTTTTAAATTTTGTTATCTGAAAATGTTTTTATTTTTAAATTCTGAAAGATATTTTCACTTCGTGTAGAATTCTAGATTGACAGACTTTTTTCTTTCAGTACTTTAAAGATGTCATTCATTCGTGTTCTGGCCCCCATTGTTTCTAGTAAGAAGTCAGCTAGCATTTGCATTGCTTTTCCCCTTTCTATAATAGCTCCTATTAATATTTCTTTTTATCTTTGGTTTTTAGCAGTTTTCTGTGTATTTATCATGCCTGGGGTTTGCTTTGCTTCCTGGATTATTATTTTTTTTAATCAAATTTGGAAAAACTTCAGTCAGTATTTCTTCAGTTTTGGGGGGTTTTTTTCTTATTCACTCTGTCTCTTCTATTACTGGTTCTTCAACTTGTGTGTTTCTTAGACCCAGTTGATATCGTCCCATAGATTATAAAGACTTGTACATTTTTTTCCAACTTTTTTTCTCTGTTCTCAGTTTGGATAATTTCTACACCTTTAAGTCTTTAAGTTCACTGACATTTTCTTTCTGTGGTGCCCATTAGTTGTTAAGACTACCCAGTGAGTTTTTCATTTCAGATATTGTATATGGGTTAGTTCTAGAATTTCCTTTTAATAGTTTCCATTTCTTTGCAGAGGTGTCCCCATCTATTAATCCATTCTGTCCATCTTTTCCTTTAAATCTTTGAACATTTTTCAAAGCTATTTTGTACTAATTCTAACACTTGTATACTAATTCTAACATTTGAGTTTTCTCAATCTGTATTTATGGCTGCCTTTTCTCTTGATTAGGGATCATATTTTCTACTTCTTCACATGCTAATAGTTTTGATTGTGGGGTGGACATTATGGATGATATCTTATATGGAATCTGGATTATGTTTTCTTATTTTAAAGGCGTTCAGTTTTTTTCTGGCAAGTGGTTGTATTACTGCCAAATCTTTTTGGTCAGGTGAGATAGAATTTTTTTAAATTGTTTATTTAAATTCAGTCTAGTTAACATATAGTGTATTATTAGTTTCAGGAGTAGAATTTAGTGATTTATTAGTTGCATGTAACACCCAGTGCTCATTACATCAAGGTCCCTCCTTAATGCCCATCACCCCGTTACCCCATCCCACCACCCTCCTCCCCTCCAGCCACCCTCAATTTGTTTCCTATAGTTAAGAGTTTCATATGGTTTGCCTCTTTCTCTGTTTTCATCTTATTTTATTTTTCTTCCCTTCCCCTATGTTCATCTGTTTTGTTTCTTAAATTCCACATATGAGTGAAATCATATGGTATTTGTCTTTCTCTGACTGACTTATTTCACTTAGCATAATACCCTCTAGTTCAAAAAAAAAAAAATACCCTCTAGTTCCATCCACATTGTTGCAAATGGCAAGATTTCATTCTTTCTGATGGCTGAGGAATATTCCATTGTATATATATACCACATCTTCTTTATCCATTCATCTGTCGATGGACATCTAGGCTTTTTCCATAGTTTGGATATTGTGGACACTGCTACTATAAATATTGGGGAGCATGTGCCCCTTCGAATCACTATTTTTGTATCCTTCAGGTGAATACCTAGTAGTGCAATTGCTGGGTCATAGGGTAGTTCTGTTCGGGCCTGGTTAGTACTTGGATGAGAGGGGTAGTTCTGTTTTTAAAGGTAAGGTATAATGTTAGGTGTTGTTAGGGTGAGACTATTTTGATATTGTCCTGAATCAAGTGTGGATCTTATTCCTATGGCATGGCATATCTGGGGTCTTAACTGAATAATGGAGGTGTTCAGAGAGACCTCTCCACTCTGGCTTAGCCAGAATTCCAGTATCTCCAAGCACTGCACTGCCTTTGTTCAGTCAGTTCTCTTTGTGCTGCCTTCACCCATCAGGACCTGTGGAGTCTGTCCTGTTGGTGAATAGCCAGCACTAGTTAAACATTAGGAGAACTCTCTTGCGGACTTTAGGAACCTGCCCCTCTGTCCAGCCCCCTTTTCTTCAGTATTCTAATGCATAAAGTTTCACACCTCAGCAACTCTGAACCCTGATCTCTGCCTTCTCAACTCACAAAAGTGCCACTCAGTAAGACAGCCACGCTCTGCTTGGGCTCTACCTCTGCGTTATAGTCTAGAACATGTTCCTGATAGAAAACCAGGGTGAATGTGGGGACTGACCTTTTGTGTTTCTCTTCTTTTAAGGATCACAGTCCTGCACTGTCTGAAGTGTAATCCAGTGCCTAAAAACAGTTCCTTCATATATTTTTTCCAGTTTTATCATTTTTTTTGGTAGGAGGGTAAGCCCATTATGACATACTCTGTCATGGCCCAAAATTACAAGTCCTATTCAGCAGTTCTAAGTCATAATTATGAAAATTTTATAGCTATATAGAAAATATTTGTGTATATGTGTGTACACATATACAGGAAAGGAACTTGAAAAATTAAGAACTGTTAATCTGTTAGGATATTTAAATGAAAGGTTAAAACTTTTTCTCTTTAAATTTTTCCATTATTATTATAATTGTAACTATGTAATAAATATGGTTTTGTTATGGAATTAAGGATTATTGAAATAATTTTAAGCTGAAACTAATAACCTCCATTTCTTCCTTTTATGTAAGAATATATTTTTTTTAAGATTTATTTTTTTTAAAGGTTTTATTTATTTATTTGACAGAGAGAGACACAGTGAGAGAGGGAACACAAGCAGGGGGAGTGGGAGAGGGAGAAGCAGGCTTCCCACGGAGCAGGGAGCCCGATGCGGGGCTCGATCCCAGGACCCTGGGATCATGACCTGAGCTGAAGGCAGACGCTTAACAACTGAGCCACCCAGGCGCCCCAAGATTTATTTTTTAGAGAGGGAAAGAGAGAGAGAATGTGAGCGAGGGGCAGAAAGAGAGGGAAAGAGAATCCCAGACTCCATGCTGAGCATAGAGCCTGATGCAGAGCTCATTCCCATAAGCCCGAGATCACGACCTGAGCCAGAACTAAGAGTTGGATGCCCAACCAACTGCACCACCTAGGCACCCCCAAGAATATTTTATTTTTAATTCAGTAGTTACCTAAAATTTGTTAAATTTGTCTTTAAATTTTGTTTAGTAATGAGACTCTTATATACACAGTAAATGACAAAGACAGAAAAACATTCTATCCACATAGCTTGCACTGGGTGCTTTAGTTTATATGTGATTATTAAAAATTATAATAGTAAGTGGTACCACATTCAGCAGAATTTTCGATAAGTAGGATCCTCAAAAATATTAGTACCCAAGCTAAACAATTGGGGTCTGTGTGTGTATGTGTTTTAACTTTTCCAAAATAAACCAAATGCACAATTATTTAGACTGTTACTACAATCAGCTGTGAAAGCAAGGAATCATTATTCAATTATACTTTATATATGGAAGGAATAGGAAATACATATGCACATTCATGAGCTGAGGTCATAAAACTCATAATTACTATAAAATTATAAGACAAATTCTATCAGGCATGTTGTAAAAATTTCTTACTCAAAAATTCTTTTATTTTTGAGATTTCTTTTTCTCAAATTCACATTTTCAGGAAAAATATTAAGTATATTTTGTATTTTCTGCTCAATTGTCTTTTTTTAAGAAAATATATCTTTTTTATTATAAGGATTGCTGGATTTTCCGTTAAGAAGGATGACATAAAATTTTAACAACCATTGTTATATGTCTTAAACATACAGTTTTTTTATAAACATATATATTTTTAAGTTACCTCTAGTTGAGGGGTGCTTGGGTGGCTCAGTTGGTTAAGCATCCGAATATTGATTTGGCTCAGGTCATGATCCTCAGGGTTGTGAAATCAAGCCCCGCTTGGGCTCTATGCTGGGCATAAAACCTACTTAAGATCTCTCCCTCTCCCCTTGTCCCTCTCCCCACCCACCAAAAAAAAATGACCTCTAGTTGAAGCAACTTTAATATTAATATTAAGGAAATTTTAAAACCATTATCTCTTAATTGCACTATTCTAACATACTTGTTTTTATTTCACCCAATGTTTCTATAATTTTATTTAGTTGTGATTATAATACGTATACAATTTTGGGATCTGCTGTTTTAACCTCATGTTGTTTCATAAACACTTTTCCATGTTGCCACATAAACTTCATATTTATCATTTTAAATATCTGCATAATATTCCTTTAAGTTACCATAATTCTTTCATTACCCTATCACTGAGATTGTTTCTTGCTATTATATTTGGTATTCTAGCGAATGTCATTTTACAGGTACTTCTCTATACAGAAATTCTCTGTTCTTTTGAGTTACTTCATTACAGTAAATTCCCAGAAGCACAACTCATAGGTCAAACAGTATGAACCATTTTTTTCCTTTGGTGGTAATGGCAATGGTCGTTAAATACCTGATTATTTCAGTTGGTTAGTTAGTTGTCTCTATTTTTAAATTTCTATTGAAATTGTTATTTATTACTTACAAACCCGAATGATTCTTACTGCTATCTGTTGGGTTTTTGTATATGTGAATCAGACTCTTCTAATATAAAGAAATGCCATAAAGCGGCAGGTCTGAAGGAAGTCCCCATAAATACAGTAGGAGCGTTTTATAGGTTTCTGTGGGGATTCTGTAACTATACAGTGGAAAATCTGTTCTGCAGGGGCTTAGGGTATAATATTCCCCTCACTTAGCAGTTAAGAAAATGAAGCAACATAAAGAACAGTGTAAGGAAGTTAGAGCAATTTAAGAAATAACTAAATCTATTAAATACTCAGGAAGAAGCAAGTTAAACTAACAGTTTAAAACAAATGCTTAAAGCTAAAGACCCTATATACTCTTACCGTCTCAGAGCTTGGTTTGTTTTTTTTACAGGGAAATGGGTTGTTCTATTCTCTTTCTTCTTTGCTGTAGAAATTTATAGATGAGAAACTTGTACCCAGCCTTAGTAACCCTATTTTTTCAATAAATTACTTGTTGTCTTTAATATCATAACCATCATTTAATAATATTCTATATGTATTTATATATACAGAGCATAAAATATAATTGCCAGCTCCAAGTTATGTATGTGATTGCTCACATATATTAAAATAAGTCAAAACAAAAATCTGGGGTTTTTAAAAGATATTTTTTATTAACATATAATGTATTATTTGTTTCAGGGGTATAGGTCTTGATTCATCAGTCTTACACAATTCACAGCACTCACCATAGTACCTACCCTCCCCAATGTCCATCACCCAGCCATCCAATCCCTCCCACTCCCCTCCACTCCAGTAACTCTCAGTTTGTTTCCTGAGATTAAGAGTCTCTTATGGTTTGTCTCCCTCTCCGGTTTTGTCTTGTTTCATTTTGCCCTCCCTTCCCCTATGATCCTCTGTCTTGTTTCTCAAATTCCTCATATCAGTGAGATCATATGATACTTGTCTTTCTCTGATTGACTTACTTCGCTTAGCATAATACCCTCTAGTTCCATCCACATTGTTGCAAATGGCAGGATTTCATTTTTTTTTTGATGGCTGCGTAATATTCCACTGTATATATATACACCACATCTTCTTTATCCATTCATCTGTTGATGGACATTTAGGCTCTTTCCATAGTTTGGCTATTGTGGACATTGCTGCTATAAACATTGGGGTGCATGTGCCCCTTCGGATCACTACATTTGTATCTTTGGGGTAAATACCCAGTAGTGCAATTGCTCGGTCGTAGGGTAGCTCTATTTTCAACTTTTTGAGGAAACTCCATACTGTTTTCCAGAGTGGCTGTACCAGAATCTGGGTTTTTGTTTTTGTTTTTTAAGATTTTATTTATCTGAGAGAGAGAGATAACATGAGCAGGGGCAGGGAGGGACAGAGGGAGAAGCAGACTCCCCACTGAGCAGGGAGCCCCACAGACACAGGGCTCCATCCCAGGATCCTGAGATCATGACCTGAGCTGAAGGCAGATGCTTAACTGACTGAGCCACCAGGTGCCCCCAAAAGTCTTTTCTAATTTCATTCATTAAAGCAAGTGGACAAAGCTGCTTAATGATTATTTGGACTGTGAATGATTGGGTTTTACTTGAAAAAATGGTAGTTAAATTTTCATGTTTGGAACTCTGATCTTTTAACATCCTCATTTACTTACTTGTCCTGAGAATTTCAGTACACCAATTTTGATCCTTCTTAAAGGAAAGCAGTTTCTCACCTTTCGGTGATGTGTTTATAGCCAGGTCACTGGAATATACACTCTCATATCTGATTGCATAAACATTACTTAAGGTAGTACCCAGCTTATCATCATTCCACCCAAAGCAACTCCTTATTCTGTCTTGGTTACAACCCCATTCTGTCTTGGTTACAACCCCCCCTCCCAAACACACACACTCTTTCTTTGATACTAATAGAGTCATTCTTGACACTCTTCTTCTTTATCTCCCAGCAGCTAGTTAACCTCCAGGTCACAGATACAGTTTTTGTCACAGTGGCTCCCCTCTGCTCTGCCTTTCTGTTTGCCGTCGCCACCACCTTAGTCCTGGGAATCATTACTCCTAGACCACTGCAACAGACTTCTCATTGGTCTCCCTTCCACCAGTTCCTCCCCACTTCACTTTATCTTACACATTATTAAACTGTTCACACTTAAGATCATTTGAAATCTGACCATTACCCAGCTGCCAGCTTCATAATGAAATGTATAAATTGCCCCACCTCCTTTCCCCCTAACCTGAGCCCAAACTCACCTCCCTCTCAAGCCTTCCTATTTGCCCAAACTAGCATTAATTGGCTACATTTGCATACAATAGACGCTAATCAAGTAGGCTACATTGTATTATCATTTATATTATTTCATTGATAATACCAATGTATTATTATTACATTGTTAATCTGCCTGCCTCAGGAGCATATAAACCCCATTATGGCCAAGGATTAAGTCTTAAATCTCTCAGTATCCCCCACTGTCTTAGTAGACAGTAATAGACTACTGTTCAAGAGGATGGACTTTGAAGTGAGACAAACCTGGGTTTGAATTCTGGTTCTGTCACTTACTGGCTCTATGACCTGGAGTAAGTTCCTAAATTTCTGTTTCCTCTTATGCAAAATGAGCATGATTATAAGCCCCTCATAGGGTTTTTGAAAGGATTAAACAAGACATATATGTGGGGCACCTGGGTGGCTCAGTCATTAAGCATCTGCCTTCGGCTCCAGTCATGATCCCAGGGTCTTGGGATCTAGCCCCACATCAGGCTCCCTGCTCTGCGGGAAGCCTGCTTCTCCCTCTCCTGCTCCCCTTGCTTGTGTTCCCTCTCTGGCTGTCTCTTTCTCTGTCAAATAAATAAAATCTTAAAAAAAAAAGAAGACATATGTATGTAATATGGTTGGCACAATGCCTAACAACATAATAAATAATAATAGTAATTATCTTTATAATTATGATCATGCTAAATGCTCAATTAATGTTTATCAGCCACCATTATGATACATGTCAAGAATTTGATATTTCACCCTTTTTTCATCAGTGAGATAGCTACAAATATATGATAATAATGTGAGAGATTTTTCTTACAGTTATCAGTGGCTACATGGAGCTTGAATTTTGGATATGTGGCCTCTTTGTTGTTTAGAAAAATGGTTTATTCCAGGAAATTACGTCACTCATTTATAACCTTAGCCATTGCAAAAAAAAGGAAATACAAATTTTGTAAAAACAAACCCAAGAAACCCCCACCTTTTTTGTATAAAGATGTTGCTTCTATTCCATGAAGACATTTTAGCAACAGAAAATAATATCTTCTCACATAGGAAGTATAAATTCTGAAACTGAAAATACTGACAGTATTTTCAGATCTTGGAAAGTTGACCCTCTTATATACTATATCAACTATTCTATCATTTAAATGTTAAAGAATCCATTTACAGAAAGTAAGGCAACCAATAAGAAAAATCTGAAGTTACTTAAAAGACTGAGGGTACCAAAAAACAATCCAGTCAAGAAATGGGCAGAAGACATGAGCAGACACTTCTCCAAAGGAGACATACAAATGGCTAACAGACACATGAAAAAATATTCAACATCACTAGCCATCAGGGAAATACAAATCAAAACCACAATGAGATACCACCTTACACCAGTTAGAATGGCAAAAATTAACAAGACAGGAAACAACAAGTTTTGGCGACAATGTGAAGAACAGGGAACCCTCTTACACTCTTGGTGGGAATGCAAGCTGTACAGCCACTCTGGAAAACAGTATGGAGGTTCCTGAAGATGTTAAAAATAGAGCTACCCTACAACCCAGCAATTGCACTACTGAGTATTTACCCCAAAGATACAGATGTAGTGAAAAGAAGGGGCACATGCACCCCAGTGTTCATAGCAGCAATGTCCACAATAGCCAAACTGTGGAAGGAGCCGAGATGTCCTTCAACAGATGAATGGATAAAGAAGATGTGATTCATATATACAATGGAATATTACTCAGCCATCAGAAAGGATGAATACCCACCATTTGCATCAACATAGATGGAACTGGAGGGGATTATATTAAGTGAAATAAGTCAAGGAGAGAAAGACAATTATCATATGCTTTCACTCATATGTGGAACATAAGGAATAGCATGGAGGGGAAGGGAGGTAAAATTGAATGGGAAGAAATCAGAGAGGGAGACAAACCATGAGAGACTCTGGACTCTGGGAAACAAATCGAGGGTTACAAAAGGGTGGGGGGTGGGGGGAGGAGGTAATAGGGTGATGGGTTTGTTTTTTTTTTTTTTAAGATTTTATTAGAGAGAGAGACAATGAGAGACGGAACACAAGCAGGGGGAGTGGGAGAGGGAGAAGCAGGCTTCCCGCCGAGCAGAGAGCCCAATGTGGGGCTCGATCCCAGGACCCCAGGATCATGACCTGAGCCGAAGGCAGACACTCAACGACTGAGCCACCCAGGAGCCCCGGGTGATGGGTATTAAAGACGGTACATGTGGTGATGAGCACTGGGTGTTATATGCAACTAATGAATCGTTGAACACTACATCAAAAACTAATGATGTACTATATGTTGGCTAACTGAACATAAAAAAAAATGAGGGTAAGTACAAAATATTTTAAAATTTACATCTCTTTGATAGTGAAGTATTAGAATATAAGTATTATAAAAGAAGATTAAAAAGCTATTAAAGAGTGCCATATTCATAAATGAACAAGAAGGCAAATAAATTTAGCCTTAGAGTAAAATGCAGCAAACCGTACTAGCACCCAAATAATCACGCACCATAGTGCTCCTGGAACATGACTTCAGCAGTCATTTCCAAAAGGTGGTTGGGGCTTGCCACACAGCCACATTTTTACAGAAGAACTGTAGGAGTTCTAGGGTTGTACCTGCACTATCAGAAGAAACAGCTGACACTCAACATGGAATTAGTTTGTATCATTTGCCTTTGATTATTCTTGGGAGAAAGATGTATCCCTTGTCACCCTTTTGCTGCCTTTGATTATGAAGCAGGTTTTACAGCCTTTTCATTTTTTGATAGGGATCACATGCAATGGTCCGAAGAAGAAGCAGCAGCAGCCAGGAAAAAGGTAGAGGAAAACTCGGCTGTGCGAGTTCTTCTGGAAGAACAAGGTAGGCAACTACACGCTGTAGCTCCTGGAGCCTGGTTTTTCTGTTTGGCCTTCCACTGATTTAGGTCACACGTTCTCCTCCTAATTGTGTCATTACTTTGGAAAGTTCTTCACTTCGACCTCTGCCAATCCATTTGGGAGAATTCCATTGTTCTAGTGTAGTGGGACCAAAGTTAGTGAAATAAATTATGGATTGACTCTTTAGTTGCTTTTTTGGTAATCATGGTATTACCTTTTTCTGGGAGATACCACAAGGAAATTTTTAAATTTCCCTCTTGCTATACATCTTTTAGTCTGCTGTTGTGCATTGCACTGGCCAGGAGTGTTTAACAAATTCAGAAACTTTGAGCAAAAATGATAAAGTCATATCAAAGTGTTGTGGCCTTTTAGGATAAACATCAAGTTTCATAGGATTCAAGGTACTTTTCTTGGAGGCCTTTTGATATTCCGAGTTTGAGGTGAGACCTTGCCAATCTTCAAAGCTGGCTTCTAAAAAAATTGGCTAATGCTATTATCACAAAAACAGAAAATAACAAGCGTTGGTGAAAATGTGGAGAAATGAACCATTAGGCGCTGTGGAATTGGTAAAATTGTAAAATGGTGCAACCTCTATGGAAAATAGTATGGAAGTGCCTCAGAAAATTAAAAATGGAACTACCATATGATCTAGCGATCCCACCTCTAGATAGAGAGCCAAAAGAATTGAAAACAGGGTCTTGAAGATATATTCACACACCCGTGTTCATAACAACACTAGTCACAATAGGCAAAAGGTAGAAGCAACCCAGATGTCCATTGACAGATAAATGGATAAACAAAATTTGGCATATATGCACAGTGGAGTATTAGCCTTGAAGAAGAAGAAAATCCTGTCACATTCTACAACATGGGTGAACCTTGAGGATATTATGCTAAATGAAATAAGCCTATCACAAAGAAGGCAAATACTATATGATTCCACTTACATGAGGTACCTAAAGTAGTCAAATTCATAGAAACAGAAAGTAGAATGGTGGTTACCAGGGCTGGGGTAGGAGGAAACACAGAGTTGTTGTGTAATAGATACAGAGTTTCAGATTTGCAAGAGGAAAAAGTTCTGGACATCTGTTTCACAACAAAGTGAATATACTTAACACTACTGGACTGAACATTAAAAAATGGTTAAGATGGCAAATTTTATGTTATGTGTTTTTTACCACATTTTTTTTTAAAGCACACTAAAAAAAAATCTGGTCTGTGTCCTTCGCACTGCCATAGCTAGGAACCCATATACAATTTGACCAACACATGCACTCTCAAGATAAGCTTTTCTTCCTTGTTTTTCTTAAAATGATTTCTCCCTTAAAACAGCTTGGTTCTTCTTTCTTTAAAAAAAAAATTTATTGAAGTACCAAACACACAGAGAAATTTTCACAACTCCTAAATGAATTGTCACAAAACTCAATGGATTTTCCCAACATCCACATCAAGAAACAGAATATTACCATTAACCCAGAAATTTCCTCATTTTCTGTCCCAACAACAGTACTTCCCCCAACCCCTGTGACCCCACAAAGAGCAACTGTTATTCTGGCTTCTAATACCCTAGGTTAGTTTTATAGAACAGCTTGGTTTTGGTCATCATGATTTCTCGATCATTCTTGTAGCAGTATCAGTGTACCTACCAGATAGAGCGAGTGTCCGAAAACTATGGCCAGGAGCCAAATCCATCCGACTGCCTGTTTTTATACATAAAGTTTCATTGGAACACAGACATACTCATTTGTTTACGTATTGTCTGTGGCTGCTTTTGAGCTCTATCTACGCAGTTGAGTAGTGATTAACAGACCGCACATAGCCCACAAAGACTACTTACTGTCTGGCCCTTTACAGAAAAGTTTGCCAACCCCTGTGATAGAATTTTGTTTCTAGATTGATCCTACGTTCTGAAACTCCCCTGGGAAAGATGTTTGAATTCTCTGTGCAAGCCAAGCATTAGTGAAGATACTAATCTCACTGATAGTTAATTGTTATTCTAGTGACTTTAGTCTACAGTTGTGGCTAAGGTTTGCAAGCAAAGGTAGCTGTGGACACTGAGCTAAGGAGATAGCTCTTAGGCAGTGAAGGGGGCACTTCTGCCCTGTCTTGTCCTCTGCCACCATCGATGACTTACTTTATCCTCTGGCCTTGTTTGCTCTTCATCCTTAACTTATCCTAAGCATGAATGTGTCCTGGAGGGTGGACAGGAAAGAAGAGCACCTGATCCACTCCAATGGAACCATTCTATTTTTAGGAGCTCCAGCCGTGCAGTTCCAGAGTGGGATATGGCCAGGGAGTGTTGGCGTTGGATTGGTGGGTGCATGCCCGTGGCAGTCTGCTTACTGGTCAGCCAACATTGCATTCCTTTGCAGGAACTCTGTCACGCTGCTGCTGAGGAAGTGTGACGTTGCTTCTTTGCCAGCAGCTGCATGGGCATACTTTCCACATTACTCAAGCTTCTGCCAGTGGCCACCTGGATGGGACAGCGCGTGTCAAACCTAAACAGAACTAAAAGTTATCAGTCATCTTAATTCATTTCCAGGAAGTTAAAAATTATCTACAGTATATTTCCTGATATGAAAAACCAGGGATTTTTTTCATGCTCTCTTGAATTTGTTTAGGACATAAATAGATGAACAGTGCTGATAATGTTCCCTTAAAGTACTCTGTACAAGGCTGCCTATTTTGGCCTATTTATGTTAACAATGAACTTGAGTGAGGCTAATGAGAAGGTTATTTTAGGGCCTTGGAAACTGCAGTAAAGGAAAATGACAGTTCCCACCGAACCATAGTGTGACTGAAATAGAAAGGTGGTGACTGGCCTCTCTCTATACAAGCAGGGAAAGCAGGCTGGAGAGGACTGATGATACTGCTTTGAAGCATTTGGTTTGCTTATTAGCACGTCCAGTCACTTTCTAAGCAAGTTTTCTGGCTGCTGTGGAGACACTGAACTAAAGATTCCATTTTAAAATGGCTCAGACTGATGGAGGTTTCTGCTGGGTCCCCAACCTGGCCCTGGAGCATGACTCCATGCAGTGGACTTCACACACATCAGGGAACCGCCCCAAGGAGAGGACCCCACCATGCGGGTGACAGTGTGACCACGTGTAAGCGAAGGTGCAGAGTGCAGCAACTGAGGCTGCTGTGAGGTTGACAAAGAAAGGGAACTTTTGTGCTGAGGAACTGTGTTGAGAGTAAACACCTTCCCAGCCACCTGCCAGGCTCCGCCAGGGATCAGAGACCTGCTGGGCTGCAGAAGCCCTGGGCGAGGCTTCCTGTTTGATATTTAGCGTCTCTGATGAATACAGGTCAAGGTGAATGGATCCGGTTAAAAGCTCGACTCGCAAACTTCATGAAAACCCAAAGGAGGCTCTGACCCGTTTCTTATTCTGTGCCTCTGTTAGTTAACCACCATCTCTTCTTATCCAGGAGAGTCCTAAGTCTTTGAAAGAACACGTTTTCTCTCATCACAGAACATTCCATTCTCAGACATTATACAGCACAAACACTGTCTATTGATCTTATCTCACGAATTTTAATGCCACTGGGAGGAAACACTGGTTGTTCTGCCATGCTGGCCTCCTCTCTAGCACACTTCTTTTGGTCTCTGCATGTGTCACTCTGTCCTGTCACTCCCATTTCTCATTTCTCACCTATTGTCTCAGATGTTGTGAGAACTGAAGTCAGGAAACACCCTCACAGTTCTCAAAATAAGAGCTTAAGCATCACCAATAGTACAGTCTTTTGCTGTGAGATGGTTGACATTTCATTTCTGTGATTAAAATGTATAACATCCAAGTTCTCGTTAGCAATTTTTCTTTCACTTAGATGCCCAGATTAATCATTTTAATTCCACATTTCCTTTTGGTAATTTCTTTTAAATTTTATGATAGCTCATATTTCTTTTAAAAGCAGGTTAATTCAGAGAAATAAGGAAAATACATTTGGCAGTTTTTGAGTTAACATGATTATATTTTATTATTTCCTGAAAACATCTCCAGTGTGTTATATCTCAGCTGGTTATTTAGAAAATGTAATGGGTTCTTAAAACTTAATAACAAAAGCAGCTGCTATTTTTACTTTAAAATATTCTTGCAAATAATTACCTATCTAGGGTGAGTTATCTATGTCCAGCAAAATGGTAAAAGAATTCCACTATACCTTACCTTGTGAATTCCTTTACCACTTACAAGTGTCCTATGTAAAAAAAAAAAATAGAGTAGTTGAAAGTTTTGTGCGCTAATAAATTTAGAGTACTTGTTTTTAAGTCAGCTTTGGTTGTTTAAAATTTCCTGCATTACTGTTATAAATATACTTTTCACAGGGCACCTGGCTAGCTCAGTCAGTAGAGCATGCGACTCATGATCTCGGGGTTGTAAGTTCAAGCCCGTGTTGGGTGTAGAGATTACTTAAAAATAAAATCTTAAAATTATATGCATATATATACACACACACACTTTTCATAAGTTTTCTTTTTTTTAAGGTTTTATTTAATTATTTACTTTAGAGAGAGATTGAGAGCATGTGCAAACACAAGGGGGGGTGGGGAGGGGAAAGAATGTCAGACTACACACTGAGCCTGAGGCTGGGGCGCAGTAGGGGGCTCGATCTCACGACCCTGAGATCATGACCCAAGCCAGAACCAAGAGTTGGATGCTTAACCAGCTAAGCCACCCAGGCGCCCCAAGAGTTTTTTCTTAGGTAGACAATGAACTTTTATCAGTGATATGTGGAAATTTCCAACTTTGAGAGCTCAGGTGTTTGCATATTTGATGTGCAAAAATAACTCTAAATTGCTTTTTGTTACACTGTAACAGGATAATTTTTCATAGTTAATATTAATCATATCGTATATGGCAGATACATAAATGGTTTAATTCAGTTTCTTAGTTGTGATATTCAATGTGATTCAGGGTGAATTCTGAATATTTAAGTATAGTTAGTATATCACATTCCCTCCTCCCCTCAGCATTATTGAATTTAATAAGTGAATAATTGAGAATTTGCTTCATCTGTCTGTGGTTAAACACATCACTACATCCGTTTTACTGCCATTGGCATAGACCAGTTAATCTACAGCCTAGGAAAATGAAAGGAAAAAACTGCTTCTCCAAGAAAAATTGATCATTAATATACCTGTTTAGAATATCAGTTGGTAAAAAAAAAAAAAAGTTGGTTGGGGGTGCCTGGCTGGCTCAGTTGGGTAGAGCATGTGACTCTTGATCACAGGGTCATGAATTTGAGCCCCATGGTGGGGGTAGAGTTTCCTTTAAAACAAGCAAATAAGTAAATAAATAAATAGAAAATCATTTGGACAAGATTAACAAAGGGCAGATTTCTCCACACTCTATTTAATTTTATTGGCCTGAACTTGAGATGAGTTAACAGCAGGTCGAAACTAAATTTTTCTGTCTTTTTTTTTTTTTTGCTTTGTTTGTATTAAAGATTTTATTTATTTATTTGACAGTGAGAGACAGCGAGAGAGGGAACACAAGCAGGGGAAGTGGGAGAGGGAGAAGCAGGCTTCCCGCCGAGCAGGGAGCCCGATGCAGGGCTCGATCCCAGGACCCTGGGATCATGACCTGAGCCAAAGGCAGACGCTTAACAACTGAGCCACCCAGGCGCCCCAAAACTAAATTTTTCACTCATGGTCAGGAAAATAGCTTTTCCAATTCCCGTTATCACAAATACCTTCAAAGTTCAGGAAATTAACTCATATGCTGAAGGTGTTTACCTTGTCTCATAACCATAATTGTGAGTTTGATTGAGCTTCTGTGGTGTCTCAGAAGCTGTCACACCTTACTGGGAACTATGAGTTGCCAGCATTGATTGAGATAACTGCTGAAAGCACAACTTAAAAAGCAAAGAACAAAAAAGTTCCAGCCCATTAGCCTTCACTTCAACCCATGCTGGGTGCCGTTTCTGTTTTGTTTCTATCCCACAAACCAATCTATTCTAATAGAGCATTTTATGTTTCCATTGCTCATCATAATTTCATCATATAATCTTGTATAGTTTATATTTTATATAAATTAAATGGTATTTAGTTAATTCTGCATTTCTGATCTGTTTTTATGAAGGTTCCCTCCAATCAGCATTATTTTCACAGTTTAATCATACTGATTATGTCATACTGGGGTTTTAATTTCAGTTTGATGCTTCATAATGAAAGGAAACTACAAAATCAGAAAAACAGGTTATTTTCAGAGATATTTTGAAGGGGTTTAATATTGATTTTGTGTTAGGTTGGCAATGTAGTGTAATGGTTTAGAGCATGAGCTTTATTTTTTTGAAGTTTATTTATTTTTTTTAGTAATCTCCACGCCCAGTGTGGGGTTCGAACGCAAAACCCAGAGATCGAGAGTCACATGCTTTTCCAATTAAGCCAGCCAGACACCCCAAGAACATGATCTTTAAAGTCCAATAGACGTGGTCCAGGTCTTGGCTCTAGCTAGGTGACCTTGGATAATTGTCTCCTCTGACCTTGAATTTCTTTGTCTGTAAATTGGAATAATAATATGTCTGAGAGGTATTATTAGGATTAAATGGGAAAAAAATCCAAGTAAAGCATTTGACATGGTATCTGACACATAATAAAGACTCAATATAGGTTATGGTTGTTATTGGTATAATGATTTATGTTTGTTTGTTTCTCTTAATTCCTGGAGAGTGGGAAATACTTGGAATAGGCTTGGAAGTACATATTAGCAGCCCTTAACCATGGTCTTCTCAGAGTAATCAGATCCTTTTTAAAGACTGCATAATCTACGGTTGAATTTAGATGCTTGATATATTTGGAATCTGAACCAGACTCCAGTCACCTTGCTGCACATTCCCCTTCTTTACAAGCTGTAGAAATTAAAACAGTAGTAGTACGGGCTCATATTTAAGATAGCAATCCGATCCAAGATTTTGTAGTTTGTAGAACTGACACTGTTTAATGTTCTCCATAAATTCATGGGGTTTAATAAGAAAGTACATAGACTTTGAACATAGAGATTCCCTAATTCAACCCCTCATCAAATGAGGAAACTCCATGAAGCATTCAACTAAGATTCTGTTTTTGTGTGATAAAACTTTACAAAAGAACAAACTACCTAATAACCATTACATTGCTACTGTCACTCTAAATTTTCATCTGATTACTATAAATCAATATAAAATAAACTTTAGAGTTGCAATCAGTGTATATCAGGTCTGTGTGAATGTTTTGTGTTACTATCATTATCCTTTAAATTTTCATTGCTACGGGGCGCCTGGGTGGCTCAGTCGGTTAAGCGTCCGTCTGCCTTCGGCTCAGGTCATGATCCCAGGGTGCTGGGATCGAGGCCCACATTGGGCTCTCTGCTCAGCGGGGAGTCTGCTTCTCCCTCTCCCTCTGCCCCTGCTCCTGCTCTCTCTCACACGCACTCTCTCTCTAACAAATAAAATATTTTAAAAAATTTTAATTGCTACGGAAGATTACTCTGTTTTGACCTGCATGACTTGCTTGGTCATTCCTATGTTGTTGAGTATTTATTTCCCACTTCTTCCTATTTTATTTTATTTATTTATTTTTTATTTTTAAGATTTTATTTATTTGACAGAGAGAGACACAGCGAAAGGGGGAACACAAACAGAGGGAGTGGGAGAGGGAGAAGCAGGCTTCCCGTCGAGCAGGGAGCCCAATGCAGGGCTCGATCCCAGGACCCTGGGACCATGACCTGAGCCGAAGGCAGACGCTTAACGACTGAGCCACCCAGGCGCCCCCCACTTCTTCCTATTTTAAATAGCACTGCTGTGAACATCTTTTATTTCAAATTGCGGTCCTGCTATTTACGCCCTTCCTCCCAGTTAATTCCTAGGGGAATATTTCCGCAAATTAATCGAGGTGTAATACTACATTCTAGTTACTGATAGGTTCAAACTCACTTCACAGTAGCTTGGTATTGAAAACTCAGATACTAGAGATTTGACTAAATGTAGTTCTTCTTAGGTGGTTGCTTTTTATTAAAAAGAAAAAATTTTTTACCAGCGTAGAGTCAGTTACAAAGAGAGTTTTTAAGGTAAAAGGAAAAAGGTGTGAGAAGACCCTGGGGAAATTTGATATTTTCCTAATTCCTCCTGAATCTGATTTCAGAATGTTGTTTTATTTTCTCACACAGTATAGCAGGTACACTCCAGTTCTTAAAAGTAGAGATAGAACTATTCTAAAGATAATATAGGGGCGCCTGGGTGGCTCAGTCGTTAAGCGTCTGCCTTCGGCTCAGGTCATGATCCCAGGGTCCTGGGATCGAGTCCCGCATCGGGCTCCCTGCTCAGCGGGGGGCCTGCTTCTCCCTCTCCCACTCCCCCTGCTTGTGTTCCCTCTCTCGCTCTCTCTGTCAAATAAATAAATAATAAAATCTTTAAAAAAAAATAAGTAATAAAATAAAGATAATATATAACATTTTTAGATTAACCATAAATGGGCTTTCTTCCATTAGTGCAGATGTGAGCATGTTTTGGACTTCAGCTTCACATAATTCTTTTGTTACAGAGATCTACTTTCATTTCTCAGACCTTAAATATAGGTGGGAGTTTCTGTCTTTATAGCAGTGCCACTGCCAGATACGATTCAGCCTTGATGGGAAGGAAGTCTTGTGGCCAGATGGGTGGAGATCCAGGTACAAGGCCATAAAGATAAAAATGGAAAGAAAAGGAAAACTATACAATAAGGTTCTGTAACAAAGATGAACCTGACTACAAGCAACTGCTTGTTCTGAGGGTTGGGGCTTCTTTAAAATTATGAAAGAAATTAGTCCATTGTTTTTATTTGTAATTTAGTTTATTTGGGGGATAGTCATTTCATACAGATCAAAATTCAAATAATTCTTTTACAAACCCTGGCCCCCAGCCACCCAGTTTCCCTTCCCTAGAGGCAGCCAGTATTACGAATTATGTGATTTCCTTACAGAAGTATTCTGTATATATACAAGTAAATAGGTGTGTACATGCATTATGTTTCTGTGTATGCACACGTGTTCTTTATCTTCTTTTTCCTAGCAAATGACTGTGTCATAGACATACTGTTCTACACTTTGCTTTTTCACCCAACATTAAATCTTGAAATTATATCAATAGGTCTTTTTTCTTTTCTGAAAGCACTTAAAAAATGTCGTGTGTCTATATTGGGTGGGAGTAATTCTTCACCCAGGGATTAGGCCTGGTGCGTAGTAGTGTCCAAGAAATGTTTGTTGAGTGAAGGAGCGAGTGAATTAATTATTTTATTAATTTAAGGTACAAATAAAAAGAGACAGAAAGCTAAGAATTGTCTGAAGTTTTGAGACTGTTGATCTAACCCTGACCCTGGGACGGAGGGAAATCTAAGGGATAACATCATAAAATGCAAATTTCTTTTAAAAAGGCATATCTCTTTAAGGCTTCATACTAGGAGATGTCAATAGGGAGAGATTCCTCTGGAGGTGGGTGAAGAATGGGACTGCCCCTAGATTCTGGGAGTCCTGGCCTGTTGTGACAGGGCTCCAGGACCTGGAACAAGTGGGTTCATATCTCTGTGCTGTTCTTTGTTCAAATGCAAAACAAGGGAGTTGGAGTAGATTATTTCAATGGGCTGTTCTGGCTCTAAGATTATGTCATTTATAATTCTGCAGTTTCCTGTCTGATTACCAATTTGCCCAAGATATTCATCATGTTGAAACCGCATTTATAGCGAAATAAAAAAATGAGATGTCCTTTCTTTAAGATAATAAAGAGCCCTACAGGTTATTGGTGAAAATGTGATTATTAAGAATTCCAAGATTTAGACTATAGAAAGTAGTTTGCATTGATTATATTCCTCACAAAAATTTATTGCCCAAACTATAAGGCAGAAGCAGATTTATGGGAATAAGATCTAATACCCCACACATTAACACATTTTGAGAGAATCAATACTCTGTAGTTTTAACCTGTAAGAGGCAAAAAAAAAAAAAAAAATCAGATAAATAACTAATTTAATAAAATTATTCAATGGTAAATGTAATTGTTATAAATGATGTCTGTAATATATTTAACAGCATTTATCAAATATATTTTGTTACTAAAAGAGTAACTAATAGTAAACATAATTCATAGTAAAATAAATCTTTTTTTTTCCTCTTTTTTTTTTAGTTAAGTATGAGAATGAAGCTAGTAAATATTGGGACACATTTTATAAGATTCATAAGAATAAGTTTTTCAAGGATCGTAATTGGCTATTGAGGGAATTTCCTGAAATTATTCCAGTTGATCAAAAAACTGAACAGAAGTTGCAAGAATTATCATGGGATCCTGCAAAAACTAGTGCCGCCGATGGTTTCTCAAGAACACGCTGCCCTCCTGTGCCTGAAGAAAAAAATCATAATCAGAAAAGGTGTGGCTCATCAGACAGGCAAAGCCAAGCGGGATCGCAGTTTTCCAGCCTAGACTCTGAAGAACACAGAAAAGGACCTCTGAAAACAGAATTGTTTCCCGGGAGCAACGCCACTTTCAGAATTCTAGAGGTCCTGTCCGGCCAGGGCAAAGATGGGAGGGGGCAAATAACTTTGAAATGTACATTCCATATGACTTTATGAAAATGGTCAAATCTAACTAAATAAGTGTTCTGTATACTTCTGTGCATAAAAAATATTTGAGGGACTCATGTCTATCATCAGGTTCTACGTTTGGGTTTTAATTTTTTTTAATTTGTGTTCATATCTAACTTGAAGGCAGTTTTAAAGATTTTATTTATTTATTTGACAGAGACACAGCGAGAGAGGGAACACAGCAGAGGGAGTGGGAGAGGGAGAAGCAGGCTTCCTGCTGAGCAGGGAGCCCGATGCGGGGCTCAATCATGACCTGAGTGGAAGGCAGATGCTTAACCCACTGAGCCACCCAGGCACCCCTTGAAGGCCGTTTTAAATACCAATGAAGTTTTGGCCTTAATTTCTATCTCTTTCTGTTATTAACCTGTTTTAAGTGAAATAGAAATAAATGAGATATATAATTAGCTGTAATCCAGTGTAGACCTTGACTCTCTATTTTTAAAAGTAAATCTCTTCCTCCTGGTTATAAAGGTAATATATATTGATTAGAAAGTTTGCTAAGGAGTAGATAAAAGAAAATTATCTACCACACACAAGGGAGTTAACCACGCTTAACATTTTACTGACTTTTCCCCTTTTGTTTATACTGTTTTATACAGTTGAGCTACACTGTACCTGTATTTTGGGGTTTTGCTTTGTTTCTATTTAACATTATAACATAAGCAACATAAGCAGTTTTTTCTATCTTAAAAATCCTCTATAAATATTTTCATGGTTGCAAAATATTTTTCTACAGAAAGTACTTTAATTCTGCTCATCTATCTTTACAATACTAGGCTTTTAAATTGTTTTCAGGTTTTCTACAGAAAATATCTTTGGGTATAGACCTTTCTGTGTTTTCTTTTATTAGATTTACTAGCTCATAATTTATTTTAAAAATTTAATGCCCTTAAAATATATTGCCAAATCACTTTCTAAGAAATTTTATCAATACCAATTCATGGCAATACATGTCTGTTTCATCATACCCTCATTGGTTAGAATATTCCTATTTTAGGGGCACCTGGGTGGCTCAGTTGGTTAAGTGTCTGCTTTCAGCTCAGGTCATGATCCCAGGGTCCTGGGATCGAGTCCTCCGTTGGGCTCCCTGCTCAGTGGGGAGCCTGCTTCTCCCTCTCCCTCTGCCCCTCTCCGCTCTTGCTCTCTCTCTCTCTCTCTCAAATAAATAAATAAAATCTTTTAAAAATATATTCTTTTTTAAGTGCTTTCCTCTTTGACAGATGAAAATTATACCTCGTTTTAATTTGCATTTCTTTGATTGTTAACTAGGTCACATAGTTCTTCAAATGCTTAGAAGCTATTTGCACTTCTTTGTACTCTATTTCCTTTGCTTATTTATCTGTTATTTTTTTTTAACTACTCTACCCTTTTACCGTATTTATTGCCAATTTTTTTACATTGTGTTGGTCACCTTTTAATTTGGTTTGAATTTTGGTGTGTAAAAATTTTAAATGTTTCCATAGTTAAATTTGTCAGTATTATTCTTGTGACTTATTCCATTGCTCTTGAGTTTAGAAAACCCTCCGACACCTAAGGGGCATGTGGGTGGCTCAGTCGGTTAAGCATCTGTTTCGGCTCAGGTCATGATCCCAGGGTCCTGGATTGAACCCCATGTCCCTGCTCAGCAAGGAGCTTGTTTCTCCCTCTCCCTCTGCCCCTCCCCCTCTTTGTGCTCTCTCTCTCACTCTGTCAAATAAATAAATAAAATCTTTTAAAAAAAAGAAAAAGAAAACCCTCCAATGCCTACAGATCCAGTACATTTTTTCTAGTTTTTTTTTTTTACATAAAAAAATCTAACATTGGTGAGGAAAATTTAACCTTGTTTTCATGATGCTTGTTTATTCTTTTGATTTTTTAGGTTGGCTGTGGTGCTGGAAATAGTGTTTTTCCAATTTTGAACACTTTACGGTGAGTTTTAGTTTTATCTTGCAAAATTTTACATATGTATGGGACGTTAAGAAATTCTGGAAAAATGTCACGTATATGCCAGTAGTATTCTTGTTCGCATATAAACAGTGACTTAAACAAATTTCAAAAGAATTGTCTTAGTCTTAGTGTCTAATTTTATGTGAACTAGGAATTACTCTGAAAAGAGTGTTTCACAGCCGTGGGTTGAAGTAATTTTTTAAGCTTGTGTGTGCATGGATGAGAGAATAAAAAAAGAGCAAGAGACTTGACCCCCTTCCACTCAGCTGTGAATTGCTAAACAGATCTATTTGCTCCCCCAGGTATGGAGGTGCCATTTTACACTCAGAGAATTGAATTTAAAGCTTATACTTTAACCCTCATTTTATTTTGTCATCACTTCTGGAGCCACACCCAGTGTAAGGCCTTCCTTTGTCAAATGATTGTCTCCAGACTTGAAATTGTTTAGAGGTAACAGCAACTAACCCAAAGACAAAAAAACAGACATAGATGATAGGGACAGAGGTGTTCTCCTGATGCGTCCTTCCTGTTCACCACCTCACGTATATGTTGTAGTATCTCTGTGATGAAGACGACACTCCTCACAAAGCTTTTTCTAGCACGTTTTACCAATGGCTGGTCTTTTTTTTTTTTTTTTTAAGTTTACACCATAGCTTTCACATTATTTTTCCATTATAAAATTGACATGAGCGCATTGCAGAACATTTCCATTAGAGGAGAGGGGGGTGAGAATCACCCATCATCCCCATCATCCTAACATAGCTGCTGTCAGCACATTTGTTATAATCCCTTTCAGTCTTTTCTCTGTGTGTATTTTGAATTTTAATGATGCTATTTTTTTAGCTTTTCCTTGTGAAAATGTAAAAGCATTCAGAAAAGTAAAGAGTAATACAGTGAATTCCCATATACCCACCACCTCAGTTTAACAGTTAACACAATGCCAACATCATGACACTTTATTTTTAAATACTTATGATGTAGCTCAAAAAAAATCAGTACGTTCTTCATTACTATTCTAAGCCTAACATATAAATAGTAATTCCCTAATACCATTAGATTACCAGTTAAAGAGGCCAGGCAGAAGTGATGGTGGCAAATTTGCAGTCCTGAATGACCTCTCTCTTTTTGTATTTATTTTCTTTGTTCTCCCTTTCCCCCATTTCTGGGCCAATATTTCCTGCTCTTTTATACCACATACCCAGTTTCCTTCACCCCAGTAACCTCTGAGCTTACAATACACATAAATTTACTACTGTGGCAATTGATAATGTGTTACTTTATGATCCATCTCAAGGTATTATTTAGCATATCATTTCTTTAAGTCTTGTCTCTCCAACCACTGCGTATGTTCCTTGAAGTAAAAAGCATATTTTACCCAAATCTTATTTTCCAGGTAGCCTAACAGTGTAATACAGATATTTAGAGCTCAATACATAGTGACTAATATCTCTGAATTCCCACTTGTTAGTTCTGTTTTTCCCTCTTTACTTCTCCCTCCAACGAATAATTGCATGCACTTACTTCCTCACTCCCTGATACGTCTCGGCTCTGTTTTTCTTTTTTAATCATTGTAGCTTGATAACCTAAGATAATTAACTCATCTTTAAAAGCCAACCAGTGATTAGCCTTCCAAAGGGAGAATTAGACTTTTTTTCCTACCTAAGAAATTATGTTGTATTACTTTTGGAGAGTATAGGATTAATGTCTTACATTTTCTGAATATTTTACCAGAATTAGACCTCTGGAATTGAGAGGTCATATAATTCTCCAAGGATCATTTAATGCTTAAACCCCCTGCCAAGAGAGTGCTTTGTGGTATGGTGGTAGTAGTGATATTTACACCTGCTTGCTGGGAGAAGGGCCAGGGCAGTCAGCTGATTTTACAGAAAAGTTCTGGAAAGTCATTGGGTGGTCACAAGACTTCAACTTGGGCTGCTGTTGTAGTGGGAATTCAATCTCAGAGGTCATGCTGCCCTCCTGGTAGGACACGTGGCAGATGGCACAGGCTTTCCTTTAGCTGCTAGACTGTTCAATATCTTGTGGGTGTTCAGTAACCACTGCCCAAAGGTTGACTGCATACCTTTTATAATGAGCTAGATTTGCCAGTGTCCAGAAAAGCATTTTGAGTTATATGGAAGTTTTTAATAGAATCATGATAAGTTCTTAAGTTTTTAAGTTCCTAGAAGGCAGAGGCAGCTCTTCCTATAATAATAATAATAATAATAGCAATAGCAACAACAATAATGACTAACATTTATTAGGTGTTTACTCTGAGTTAGGCACCTTTTTGGAAACTTATATGAATCCCTTCAATCTTCACAATGACCTTAAATGCCATATTTATCTCTGCTTTATAGATGAGGAAATGGAGTTACAGAGAAATTAAGTAACTATTCCAAGATCATATAACTGAGTGGTAAAGCCAGGATTCAAACCATAGACAGTTTGGTTCCAGAGCCCTTGCCCTTAGCCATCATATCCCATAGGGCTATATGCATCTGAGTTCTTCCTGAGAAAATTTCAAACACATGTGACCACCCAGCAAGTTAGGGGCCACAAATATATGGATTTCGTAGGAAACAGTAGGGCTATAGGCTTCAATAAAGCACTGTTTTTTTATATGGGACAGATGGAAAAGACAAGCAGTGCAAGTCATAACCAAATCTTATTCACCATATTTTAACTGATCTTAAACTGAATGCAAATCCCCAATGCCACAGAATGAGTGTGTTATACATGAATGTAGTATCCATCAATGGGTAGCATTTAAGAGTATAATCTGTGCCTGGGTGAGATTTTATTTGTGGAATACATATTTGTGCTTGTATTTCATATTTATTTAGTAGTCCTCCTTGCTTGAAATATCTCCTGAATCAAATTAGAAGTCCTAATTATGTGTTTCAAGGCCCACTTGTATATCCTGCGACATACTGGTTTGAGCTCTCGGGATCAACTCTGCTTCTTATCCCTGGCTTATATCTCCCATCTCTAAGCCCTTATACCATTTACCCTTCTCCCCACTCAGCAATGCTATTCCCCCCCTTCAAAATTCTTAGGAACTCTGCCCTATCCACAACCTTAATAGAAGCTATATAAAACCAGTCATGTCCTCAACTAGGCTATAAAACCCGCAAGAGCTAGGACCATAGTTATAATTATTGTTTAATGACATACCAATCTCTTTCTGCAATTCAGACATGGTATTAAGTAACATGATGCCTGGATTATTTGATACCAGCATATGAGGGATAATCAGGAAGGGTACTGGCCCACAAAATTCAAAGTATATGCATGCCCATGAGTAACCAGGGTCCAGACATTGTTACTGAATTTCAGGTAAAGGCCAAATAGAACTTGTCTAAGTTCAGTGGAGGCCAATTAAAACTACTCAAGACTTTCATATGGGTAAACATCACCTGCCAAAAAATGACTGACTTTATTTACATTTGTAAATAAAATAACTGAGTCTTAGAGAAGTTAAGTCAAATTCACAGAGTTAATAAATGGCAAATTCAGGATTTAAACACAGGTCTATTTGGCTCCAAAATCTATACTCTTACTATTTTACTAGACAATTTCATTTACTACCTTGTATTCTAATTCTTGGTATATACATGAGGCTTAATAAATGTTTGATCATAACTTGAGAAGATAACTAAGAATTAATATATTAGTGTTTTATTCTTTTTTAGAAGTTGTATTTACATGCTATTAAAATATACATATTTTTTTTGAGATTTTGAAACAGTTCTAATAATTTTATTTTATTATGTTATGTTAGTCACCATCCATCACATCATTAGTTTTTGATGTAGTGTTCCATGATTCATTGTTTGCGTATAACACCCAGTACTCCTTCAATACGTGCCCTCCTTAATACCCATCACCAGGCTAACCCATCTCCCCAGCCCCTTATGTATATGTTTCTGTTCCATTAGGGGCATCAGAGCCTCTCTGAGAGGCCCAAGAACCAAATGAGTTATACACATAGGAAGGGGACTGAAGCACCAAGGACACAGGGGTCTGAGAGTCCTTGCACAAGGGTAGAACTTGACTAAGCTATGAGGAGCTACAGGCCTTGCTGGCTGAAGGCACAGAAGAAAGTGTGGGGAGGTGGGGGGTAGCAGGAGGAAGATGGAGCAATGATGATGGATGGCTTTGGAGGTTTCCCAGGTGAGAGTGTGATGGGATGTAAGGGCAAGTAGGCTCACATAATGGAGAACTTCAAAGCCAGGACAGGAATTTGAAAGTTACCCTGTAATTAATGGCAAGTATTTGAGGCAGTGCTATTTCAGAAGCAACATGAAGGCACCTACACACCATTATAGAGAACAGTTCTTCTAAAAAGAAGAAACAACAAGCCAGGTGTCATCCAAAATTCTATTAAAGAATACTTTTTTACAAATTCAAGCCTACAGTTTCCTTTCTTCTGTAACCTGAGCATAGATGAACTCTAGATTTAAATATTGTTTCCATTTTCATAGGAATGCTCCAGAGTCCTTTCTTTATTGTTGTGATTTTGCTTCCAGAGCTGTGGAGCTAGTAAAGGTATGCCTCATATTTTCTTTAAAGAGAGCCAGGTAAGGATCTAATTTGTTGTTGCTGATGTGGTATTTTTGAAATGTTTCAAATATTATCTGTGGCCATTTTTAACTGAGCTTTTACTATTTCTGGGAATCATACCATCAGCTGATGCCTAAGATATCACCCTAAAATGATAGTTGTTTTGAATTTAAAATAAAGTTGAAGGTACTGGTACACCTAGAAAGGTCAACAACTCCTACAAGGTGATATATATATATATTTTGAGGTGGGGGAGGGAAAGAGGGAGAGGGAGAGAGAATCTTTTTTTTTTTTAAGATTTATTTATGTATTAGAGAGAGAGCATGCACACAAGCTGGAGGAGGGGGAGAGAATCTCAAGCAGACTCCACTGAGCGTGAAACCCAGCGTGGGGCTCAATCTCACAACCCTGAGATCATGACCTGAGCTGAAACTAAGAGTCAGACACTCAACCAACTGAGCCACCCAGGCGCCTCGGGAGAGAGAATCTTAAGCAAGCTCCATGCCCAGTGTGGAACCTGACACAGGGCTTGATCTCAGGATGGGGCTTGATCTGAGGACCCTGAGAGCATGACCTGAACTGAAACCAAGAGTCGGACCCTTAACCAACTGAGCCACCTAGGCGCCCCCTACAAGGTGATCTTATTCATATTTATGTCCCTAGAGCCCTACACATAGTCTGACACATAGGAGGCGCTCATTAAATTAAAAATTTTGAAGTTAAAAAAATTTGAGAAGGCATATGATACAAATGTAAACTGTCCTAGACCGTTGGGAAAGCAGTGGGGAGCCTGGACTTGTTTGACCAATCCCCAAAAGCTAGTAAACATTCCCTTAGCAAAAAGTATTTTTAGGAGATGGAAAAGGAATGGAAATTCTGCTAACAGAAATGTATAGTGAGTACGTGGAACTTAATTTCTGATATTAAGAGTAATAGTTATTCATGGTAGACATTTTCTAAAATACTGAAAAGCCTAAACAGGAAGATAAAATTGACCTATAATCACACTTGCTAGAGTCCTATGGTGAATCGAGGTTAGTATTTTGGTATACCTCCTTCTGGTGTTGTTTTGTAGGCGTGTGTGTATATGTGTGTGTGTCTAGTTTTTTTAAATAACAGCTTTATTGAGATACAGTTCACATACCATGGAATTCACCATTTTAATGTATACAATTCAGTGATTTTAGTATATTTACAGAGTTGTGCTGCCATTACCATTATCTAATTTTTGATTATGTAGTAGAGGATATTTGTATTTTAAGCCTAAGGAGGTGGCACAAGCAGTGGGAGAGAGAGCTAAGGACCATCTCAGTGCCTCTGAAGTAACATAGGGTAGACTTCCAACAATGCTGCCTACTGACTCAAAGGCCTGCCCTACGCCTCTTTTTAAACTAAAGAGGGATTGTGAAGAATATTTGTTATCGAGTCCAAGTGCAAGACTTAATTTTTTATGGCAGCTTGAAATAAGCTAACAGAATACTGAATCTGAAATAAAGTGCATTCAGATTTACAGAGGAAAGGCACTAGGGAGAAATAAAAAGTTTGACCTTTTTATTTTAAGGAAAATGCTAGAATTCAGCTGCTTTTTTTTTTTCTTTTCATTCCTTTATCATGATAGTTGCACTCGTCCTACAGAGCAGCCCAGTGTTGTGCCTTTGTCCATGACGTCTGTGATGAGGGCTTACCTTACCCTTTTCCAGATGGGATCCTGGATGTCATTCTCCTTGTCTTTGTGCTCTCTTCCATTCATCCTGACAGGTAACCGAAGACAAAAGGGCAAAGCAAATGTGTAAAGCTCCTTTATCAATCGTGGTTTTCAGAACTATCAAAAAAAAAGTGACAATTCTTAAATTTATGATTTAGTGAACTACACAGTGTAGAACATGCAGCCTTTTAAATGCAGCTTTTCCTTTCTTCAGACTTGGAGAAAGAAACTGGTCAAACTGCTTCATTAGCTTTCTATCACTGTCAGAGAGAAGTGAGCATATTCTGGCAAGACACATACCTATTAAAAGTGACAGTGCTTCAAGGAAATTACAAATTCAGAACAGCCTAATAGACTCCCAAGAGGGAAATTGTACTTGGTGATCAGAAACAAACATCTTTGATTTAGCATCTTACTGAATGTTCGTGAAGAGGTAGTCTGTGAATCTGGTTTCACACCGGTCTGTCGACAGGCTTTAAAAATTTTGTTCTAAAGAAGTCCAGGGAAGTAGGGTACTCAAGATTTGCCAGATTAACCTTGGATCTTTATAATCTAAGATTGGCTAGTGCCATCATTTAAATATTTATGATTTAAATTTTTTGTTCACACAATGTTTTGAAACAGTCAGCATGTCCAGAGAGGAAGCAGAAAGAGATATTACCAGCCGTTAAAATAAAATAATCACTTCTGTGAAAATTTTGCCACCTCATATGTATTAAGGCACACGTGTGGTGTCAAGGGTTGTGCATTTGTAAGTTTTCTTAAAATTGGTTTTTCTGCTGTGGTAGTAGATTCAGCCCCCGGAAAGTTCCTCTGCTGGTAGGTACAGACTTGACATCAACCAGTCTTTGTTTGATGAGTGTGACCCTTTCCCAAAGAAGCTGGGTTAACGTGTGCTTTTTCCTTTGCAATTACAAACTCACTAGGACCTTTTACAGTCCTTTTACTTCTCATTTAGAGATGAGCACTTTGATTGCTTGTTGAAAGACAAATTAAATTTCCAAATAAATCTGAATGAAACATATTTTTGCACCTGGTGAGAGATATCACATTCCATGAAGCTACTTTTTCCTCCCAGTTTCTATAATCTATGTCTTTGTGCTAATCTGTTTAGAATATTGGCATCATTCAGGTACTGGTAGAGAGATGTCATCTATGTATTTTGTTTCATAGTTAAAATAATGAATAGTTAAAAGGATGGAGTAGGTGGAGAGAGAACAAGATTTTCTATTTTACACCTATAACAGGAAATGTTTAAATTCCAAATAAGACCACAAAAACACTACTTGAAATTAGTTTAGATAATGTATTTTCTCATGATTTGAACTGAATGTTAAAAAGAAGGGGAAGCAGATGTCTTGGAAAGATTACTGTTACCCTACAGTATGTTCATTCTATTTATTTATTATAAAATAAATTCAGATGTACCATGTCCCTAGCCACTTTCTTACCTATATGGAAATTATCTAAAACTAAGATGAATGAGTAGAAGGAAGGCAACAGTAAGTGAAAAGACAGTATCTTTAGGGTCATTTGGGACTGTGGTGGCATATTCAGCCCCATGAAAGTTTTAGAAAAGTGGCTTCTTGCCAGCTTGGAAAATCCATGCACAAATGAATGGTGAGCAGTTCTGCTAGACCTTGAGTCTGGGGGACCCAGCTTAAATGGGAATAAACCATAAGAATAGCTAACTGTCCTTATCACTGAAATAAAAGAAAGTACAATATGTTTACCACAGATCCAAGCATAGTGTAGGCAATCAATATAATACTCCTTTTTTTAATCTCTTCTCTTCCTTTTCCTCACCCTCCATCTAGAGGTAGATGAGGATAGCAGAGTTGGCCCACGTCAAAGAAAGAAAGAAAAGGGGCCCTCTCCCATTCTTGTCTTGTCCATCTCCCCCAGCCCATGCCCACCTGCAGTCCTCAGGACTCTGGAACTTGGCACTGAGCCAAGCAAGATGGGCTGATGAAGAAAAGCAGCTCCCCACCCTTGCCTTTACCTACAACCCCAGATGTTAAAGGATAGTTGGGAAGAAAGGATTTGCAGAGGGAGATGGCTGCATTTTGGCTCTTTGTTTTTCTGCATTTATGTTTCATATTTGTTTTAGTAGTAATTGCAGAAAGATATTTTTCTCTGTACATAAGACATTTATCCTGAAAGTGAATATTTTAAGGTTTGGATATGGTTTTCTTTAATTGCCAAAGCCCAAGACCATAAACATAGTGTGAAAATAACCTCTGACAAAATAAACAAGGAAAAATACTTTTCTTTTTTTCCCTTTCATGTACTTATGTTCCAGTTTTTTAAGAGAGCATTTCATTTAATTATGCTACCTCTTTCTGTTATATTTCTATCTTGTTTTCATAGTTACTTTCATTTTCTCACTATCTACTTCCTTCATAACCTGACATAAATCTGGCTTTTCACTCCTTAATTCCACTGAACAGTGTTTTCATTGGAAGGCATTTACAGATTATCTGATGCAAACTCCTCATTTTTAAAATAAGAAAATCTAGAAGCTTTAAGTAGCGTGGATAAAGCAGAGATGGCAAGGACTCAGCACACGGGCTGCCATTTACCATTCTCTGCTCAGGGCAGACACTCATAACTGATTTTGTACCCTGATTGTCATTCCTGGTGAGCTCTGTAGGCAGCCAATGTCAGTCACTCAGCATTGATATGAGATCTGAAATCTTTGCCATCTCTGACCCATAATCACACATAAGACCATGAACATTTAACCAAAAACATTAAGTCAAGAGCAGTCACAAGGGGTCGTATTTGATTGGGAGCCAGATGAAAAGAATAAATAATAAAAGAAAGAAAGTAAAGGCTTCCCAGTATTCTTGAGCTGGGGCTTGGAGTGTGACTAGAATTTAAATAGGCAGAAAGTAAGAAGGAGAGAATTCTTTGAGGGGAAACCACGTGAACAAAGGCATGGACTGCTTCAGAGCCTAGCATGTAACAGTTTGTCCAGAGCTGATGCTTCACATTAGGACATGGTGGGAAAGATGTTGGAGAGATTGAGGCCAGTTGTAAGAGATCTTAAGGGCCCAACTAAGAAATTGAGATTTTATCCTATGGATTAAAGTCATGAACATTTTTGAGCAAAGGGATGATTTGACAAAACCATCATTTTAAGCAGAATAACTCCTCACTGATAATACAGGAAGAATTAACAGGGGGAATAATAAAGCATGTTAGGAAGTATTCTGTTCCCAGGCCTAAGGAGGTAGCAATTTGTATTAAAGGACTACCAAAGGGAAACAAAAAGGAGACAAAAGGTCAGTTTAAACAAAGAAGACCTAGAATTGGATGACCAGATGGTTGTGGAGAGGCTAATGAAAGAGGAGGAAAAGAAAAGAGGTTAAGGATATCCCTGAGGTGTAACACTTCAGTGAATGATGGTACCTTTGAACTAAATAAAGGAGAAGGAGCTAGTTTTGGAGGAAACATGATCTCTGTTTAGATAAGTGCAATTTGGGATGGCTCCACCATATTTTTTATCTTGCAAGGAAAAGGAAGCGACTTTGGCGTTTATCTGCCTTGGAACTACCGTAACTTGATATAAATACCAGGAACCATCTATGTAGTTTTGCAGTACAGCTTTGACATCATATATCAAGCTCTGCAAAGACATCACTCTGTCATTTGGGTGATTACTTAATACTCTAGGTCTTTTGAATCTGATCCTTTAGCAAGTTTTGGTATTCTTTTTCCTTTCTGTACGAAGTATTTTTGGTTTTGTCGCCCTTATGTTTGTGGTGAGACTTTTTTGGCCCCATAGAGCTTTCCTTATTTTGTCTTTAAGAAAGTTAAATGTGGCATGTAAAACAAGATTTCTGCAGACAGTATCTTGCTTTGTTTTCAAAGGATGCAAGGCGTTGTAAACCGACTGTCCAACTTACTGAAACCTGGAGGAATGCTGTTATTTCGGGACTATGGAAGATATGATAAGACTCAGCTTCGTTTTAAAAGGGGTATATTCAGTTTGGAATTCTTTTCATGTGTTTTAAAGAATGCTTTGTTTATATTTTATGTCAAGTTTTTGTTTCGTTTTAAGGAATACTAAGTTTCTCTGATCACAATTATGTTTTTTAGGGCATTGCTTATCTGAAAATTTTTATGTTCGAGGAGATGGTACCAGAGCATATTTCTTTACAAAAGGTATGCTTATCTCTAAGGGAAAATAATTAGCTGTAAAAACTCTCTTTGGGGGGTGCCTGGGTGGCTCAGTCGTTAAGCGTCTGCCTTCAGCTAAGGTCATGATCCCAGGGTCCTGGGATCAAGCCCTGCATCGGGCTCCCTGCTCTGCGGGAAGCCTGCTTCTCCCTCTCCAACTCCCCCTGCTTGCGTTCCCTCTCTCGCTGTGTCTCTCTCTGTCAAATAAATAAAATCTTAAAACAAAACAAAACAAAACTCTCTTTGGTTACTCTGTAACCACACTGTAACTGTTCTATGTGAAAGCTTGAAAATGGCCTTTTTGTCTTTTAATCTTTTTCCAGTTGAAACTGCTTTAAAGAATTACTTGTTTCATCCTTATACCCAAATGAAGGTGTAGTCTGTTCCATTTGGGAAGTATGGTTAGCCCAGATATGAAAAAAAAATGACATGCCACAGCCAGAGGAGGGAATTTGATGTTAAGAGTCCATAGAAAATTAGGGGCACCTGGGTGGCTCAGTCGTTAAGCATCTGCCTTCGGCTCAGGTCATGATCCCGGGGTCCTGGAATCGAGCCCCGCATCGGGCTCCCTGCTTGGCAGGAAGCTTGCTTCTCCCTCTCCCGCTCCCCCTGCTTGTGTTCCTCTCTCGCTGTGTCTCTCTCTGTCAAATAAATAAAATCTTTAAAAAAAAAAAAAAAGAGTCCATAGAAAATTACTTACCTCTTGTCAATTCCTCATTTTTAAAAAAGCATTTAAAATGAATTCTGCATTCAAGGATTTTCTCCAAACTTATGTTAGTACTTTTATAATGTGCCATTTGGGGTCTTTGCAAACCAACAAAAACTCAGAACAGAGGGCACCTTTCAAAATATTGAAATCTGCAACCAGTAGATTGTATATCCGTTTATGCCTGCTATATTAAGCTGTTTATACTTGGTGTATTTCTGTGAAGTAGAAGAAGTCCACTTGGTTTCACAGGTTTCCTTAACCAATTTGTACTAGGGAGTTTCTTGGTATAAGTGAAATTTAGATGGTTAGTCGTTCCATTAATATTCCATTGTCCCTGACTGTCCCCCTGTCCCCCACCACCATGCCTGTCACATATACACTTGATTGCCATTTTTGTCTCACAGGGGAAGTCCACAATATGTTCTGCAAGGCTGGGTTAGACGAGAAGCAAAATCTGGTTGATCGTCGATTACAAGTGAATAGGAAAAAACAAGTGAAAATGCACCGAGTGTGGGTTCAAGGCAAATTCCAGAAACCATTATACTTGACTCAAAAAACGTCTAAATTGGTATTTTCACTCCTTTCTCACAGCTGAATTATGTACCATGTTAAGGTACAAACCAGAGGATTACACTGTACAAAGACTTCCGTAGATCTTTCATTTTTGAAAGGACAATCAGAAGAAAAGAGAATTTGTATATCCTGCTATTTATCATGGGTGAGCTCTTTTATTTAACCACTCATAAGTGATTTGGAAGAGTGTACCATATTCTGTGTTTTCAAAGCTTAATATGCTCAAGCTTGTTTGGGTTTATTATGTCTAACCATTTTGTTTGTACTTTGAATTTTATAAGCTTTCAATTAAATTACTGATATAAGTCAGATGATTCTGAGAAACCATACCCTGCCATTTTTTAGAAGTGCAAAAAAACCACTTGTTTATGCGTTAGTCTAACACAGTTAAACTCTCTTCCTCTCTTATCTGATACCAGGGAGGGAGCACTCCTTGTTTCCCTGGCAAGTCACAAGGCCTAGGTGAATTGTTTGTGTTCTTGTTGTCTGTTTTCCCCAAAACTCTTTTTTTTTTTTTTAATTCAGAATCTAATGTCTGAAATAGAATTTTAGTTTCTCTTTCCTTTCCTAAAATTGGGGAAGTATGACCCATGCTAAGATTATTTTCAGGCTATTCTTAGGTGTACAAGTTGTTGTAAGCTCCCTTTAAGACAGCTGTTATACCCAAGACAATTCTTATTGCCACCTTGCCTCAAAAAGGATATAAGTTGGCTTGCAAATTGCACTTTGTAAAAGTGGAGTTTCTGAGATTGGTTTTCCATTTGTTATACAACATATACTGAGTACTTACATTGTGCTAAATTATATGGACTAATACAGTAAATACAGACCCAGCCCTGTCTTCAGAGAGCATAGATAGGATCTGGCTGGCAAAGCAAAATGTGCACATCCCAAGCCTCTAAATCACAATCTCAGATAATATATAAGCAGGTACTCAAATAGGGAACTTATTAGCTAGCACACTTTGGTTATGAGCCACAGAAATCTGGAAGAAATGGACAATCTCTTAAAGGACCACCACTGGAAAAATTCAGTTCCCACTGTTTTTCCGTTTTGAATTCACGTAAAATTCCATTTTCTGGAAGAATGTGATTGGTCCAACTTGGGTCATGGATTCATCTCTTGACAGTTTGGGGCAGGGCAGCTTCATTGACGGTGCCACCTGAATGTATGGAGTGGAGGAAAGTTCCTCAAAGGAAAATAAGACACTGTTATCAGAAAAAGAGAGGAGGGTTGCTGCCCGGTCACAAACAGCAGGAGCAATAGTGGTTCCAAAGAGAGAGAAAGATTAGCTGGTGGGAAGAAAGGGGGGAGCATCAGGTTCTGGGGGGCGGTGGGTGTCAGGCTAGTCCTTGATGGGGAGAAGACAAGTGTGTTTGGTGTGGGCCGTTCCCGATGATGAATCGTGGAGAAAAGATGGGGTGGGGAGTCAGCTGCCAGACAGCCTTGAATAGAGGGCACATTGGGTTCTAATTCTCTAGTCTGGAGCAATCTGAGGTTGTATCCTACCCATGGCATGTTATAAATATATTTAGAGAGATTGAGGCATCCTATGTGGAATGGAATGCAGTGAGGTCAGATAGCAGGGCAAGGAAGACCAACCACATAAAGGTTTTTTGCATACACTTGCCTTGGTAGCAATTCCTCAGAAGTACAATATCAAGGTTTCGGTTTACATGGCATCAGTCAATAAATGCAGAAGTTAAAATGTGCCTGAGATTCTTCACTAAGTTGTATTTCATAATTAAAGTGTACATTTAAAAGCCAAACTAGTCATGAAAGTATAACATACAACAAGGGCAGTTAGATAAGTTAATGTTGCTATGGGAACCCCAGCAGATCTTCTTGTGTCTCAATTTAAAAATCATGGCCTAAGGTGATTTTAAAAAACAACAGAAGGTAAAATCATTCTCTAATTCTCACACATGTAAATTGTACTCTCTCTCAGTCCTAAATAGCAGATTCAAGCCAGGCTTTTGACTGGCACAGTAAAATTCAGCTTTGTGTCTTTCTATAACGTATTATAGCATGTAGTTAACCTTTAGAAACTTCAAAAATACATCACCCAAATTTGGACTGTGAGACACAAACTGGGCTCTTTTGGGCTCTGTCTAGCATAGACCTCCAATACCACATGGCTGCTCGGTTAGGGCCATTTCTACCAGTGTCTTCTACTTGTCTGGTCAGTCTTTCTCTTGCTTAGCCCACCTAAATCAGCCCCCTACTTAAAGTTTGCTGCTAGACAAAATATAGATTTTTGGCAGAGAGGGGGGAAAAAAGGAGAGAAAGACCTGATTTGGAATATTGCCTATTGATATTAAAAAGTCATGAAGTGTTGCAAATGTATCTGCTTGGGTATTAGTTTAAAATATTTGATAGCTGCATGAAACTCTAATTTTTTCCTCATGAACATAAAGCTAGGACCCGTTAGTTAGGTAGAGTTTAAGATTTAAAAATTCATCTTCTGAGGGAGCTGAATTTCAAAAGGACCGTTTTCTTTCTAACAGAAAAAGATGTTCCTTCGTCTTCTTACGACACAGAAACAATGAAATACTCTATATTAAAAACGCACCCTCCATTTTTCTCCACTTCTAAAAATTCACTTTTGAGCATTTTCCAAATGTAAAAACTCTTACACATGAAGAACTGTTTCAGAAGTTTGTAAGAAAGTCAAGGTAACAGTTTCTATCATTAAAAGTTTTGCATTCAGTATGACACATTTATCATATTGAAACACCCAGTTAATGTTGACTTCTCAGAAATTATTTGCTTTGCTTGACTCATTTCCATATGCTTTGTCTCTAAATTATGAACACATCAAGGTTTCTACCATTCTGCAATCTAAATAGTTACTATACTCTAGTTTGTATGTGAAAACTCACCCATATTTATTTAGACTGCTAAACTTCAGGTAGATTAAATTCTTGCCCCCAGACTCCTATCCCGTATTTCTATGGTTTTCCAACTCCTCAAAGCCAAGTTCTGAATCCTGAATATATCGCTCGTGGTTACTTCTAATTGGTTTTAATGTTTATTATGCTCCTCACAAGTACAGATAACTTCACATTTGCATCACTAATAGACCTCTTTCAGAGCCTCCGCTGCTCCTGCTTCCTGCCTCCATTAGTCATCAGTAGACGACAAGTTGCTGGGTATTCCCCCCCACCCCCGACTTGTGAAAGTGCCTTGTAAATTCTAAAGCACTGAATATATGTGAGGTATTGTTATTAATACCAACATCTACAGTCTACAAGGCAGCATACAGAGTATTCCAGCAACAGAAACTTTTTCAGTGGTTTTATGAGACCCTGTGAGAAGGACAGTAAGATATGGTGGAAAAGTATTGCCTTAGAGTCAAACAGAAAGTATGGGTCTTGGGTTCCTTGTGAACCACTTAGCTACTCTTAATTTAGCAACCAGTGCTGAGTCTTTTATATACAATATTTTTATATATTACATTATTACTTCATTTAATCTTCAAACTCCTATGACTTCATTTCTATTCGGACCATTTAACAGATGAGACTGGGGCTCTGAGATTCGGGGTAACTTGCCCAGGATGTCACCGCCAATCCGTGGCGGAGCCACAGTTTGGACCCACAACTGTCTGATTCCAAAACCTCTAGTCTCATCAGCACACTTTTAATCAATAGCTCGCATGATGCTGGGAAAGCTGCTGGAGAAGAAAAAGAGCTCCTGAATCAAGAGGAGAATTATAGCAATGGGTAGGAGTTTGGATGAGACAATCTACAAGGTGACAGCTCATTCTAGATCCAGTGATTCTATGAAATAAGTACGTTGCACTTGTCCACAGTTAACAAACTGGGAAGGAAAAGAAGGAAAGGAACCAAGAGGAATGACAAAGAAAAGCTTTCAATCAGTTCTTTTCAGCATTCTGCATATGTTTACTTCTGCTCCCGCCCCACCCCCTTCAGGCTTCCACTTGGCTCCCCTCCGAGCGAGCGAGCAAGCGAGCCAGCTAGCGGAGCACCCATCGCTGGCATACTCCTCACTTACAGGGAAAAAAAAAAAAAAAGCAGTCTGAAAAAGCCCTTAAAATGTCTTCCAAGGGATTCAGCTTTAGTATAATGTAAAAGATGTGAATTCGGGGATTGTCAGTAATAAAATATGAGTGAAAACATCTTTATTTTAAAACATTGTATGTACATTAATGCCACATTAATGCCAATTCAAGCATAAAATGTTGAGCATTTCTTGGAATATGGTTTGGGATTTGAGAGGCACAAAGGTACCTGCAAGATGGCTTTGGTGTTGTTATAAATATAAATAGAAGTAAAATAACAGTTGCATCTTCATTTATAATGAATCTTATATTGTGGCTTCAAAGCTACAGAGGAAAGTGGATGCCAAAATCTGTCTTTCATTAACATATGCCTTACATGACAGGGAAGAGGTGTTGAAGACAAAATTACTTTTCCCTCTGAGTATGAATCAGCAACATGCAGTAACGAGTAATAACAGTTCTGTGTATGAGTGCCTGCAGAAGGTAAGAAAAACAGCCTCAAATTGAAAATGCAAGTGCACCTGCTGGAGAGGCCCAGGAGGCTGCAGAGCACAACCCCCTTGAGCACCCTCCTGAAGTGTCTCCGAGCACAGTGACCCCAACTCTGGCAAGCCATGCTGGCTTGAGATGAACGGAACACATTAAAACCTCCAGATGGTCAGAGAGAGCCCACCCTCAGCTGCCCTTGGGGCTACAAGGCACTACTTGTTCAAGAGTTTAAAACAGCTGCTTTGGATTCTGTAGCGCATGTGGTTTCACAACCACTTAACCTTTAGTAAGGAACAGCTAGAGGCAGGTGAATGAATAAAAATACACGTTAACATTTCATAAGGAGGAAAAAAAAAATCAATACTCGAGGAACTCATGGACTTCCAATAGTCACAAATAGCGTCCAGTTAGCTGTGTCCCTGGCTTCCCAGGGATTTGCGTCTTTATCTTTGATTTTCTCCAGCAGATAGGCACTAAGTTGAGCCTGGGCCCCAGAAAATATAGGCTTTTCTATCAGATGTTGCCTACCAAGTCAAGTGAGCCATTGATAGCCTCCTAAAAAGCCCCCAAGCATCATCTCTCCAGCTTGGGCTGATGGGTTTGGTCCAGGGAAACTACGAGTTTTGTTATGCTTATACAAATTCTTTGGCAGTTCTTTCAATCTATTGCTCCTTTATGTGACACTTCCTAGCTCATTGAAGAAAAAGCCAAAATGAATTTTCTTTCTCAGTTAATCTTTATGTATTGATGATTATTGGTTCTTTCAAAATCATTGAGGAATGGCACTCACCCTTCAAGTCTTTAAGCCTTTCTCATTGGGAAAAAGAGCTAAAACTCTGTGACTTCATAAAATTAATGATGAGATGCTGTTGAGTAATTTGCATTGGTTTTGGGGGGTTTGTAAATGCTATGTATTTAACCCAGGCAACACTATGCAGTTGCTGCCTCATTTCTCTTACCTGTCTCCCAAGGGTGACTTGTCTTCCACCTGAGGCTGTCCTACTCAACAGAATGTTTGGCCTAAAGAATCTGATAGCTCTCCATACATCTTTAGTTATGCCCCAGTCCCTCAGGTGAGCTGAGACCGCGTCCCCTCAAGCAGCATTTGGAACTCGCACTGAAAATCACCTGAAAGAGAATGACTGAAATTGCCTGCATCACATGCTGCATTGAAGCAAGGAAATTTCTGTCTCCAAGGATAATTGCTTTTCTCATTGCTCATACTTCTTCCTCCACAGCCCTCATTTATTTTAATGTATATATTCTACTTTGACTCTCTAGAAGGTATTTTTAAAGTTTTTTAAAAATCCAAATGAAAGATGAAATTCAGGATCCAGAAAAGTATTTATTCTATTTATCCTTTCCATGAATGTATTCTTAATCAACCAGTCTGATTGTCTCTTCATTTGCAGCTTTGTTTCTTAATAGAACACTTGGGCTCTGGAGATTAGCGAGACAAAGCTTCATTATAACCATCCTTGTTTTACTCCCATTTCTTATATGGTTTCTCATCCTAACTCACTCTCCAGGTGCTTCTGTCTCTTGCCAAATAGTGCAAGGAAACACTTTTGCAGATCTTTTGTTTACTTTGGAAAAAACACTGATCCAGTCTTTCCCATTTGGGAGTGCTGCTCATTTCCTGACTGGCTTTTAAAGTTTGGCTCAGTAGCAACTTGGGGATTTGTTTTCTACCCAGAGTGGAAGGAGTTGGGTGCCGAGCAGCCCCATGCTGGAATGAGAATTAAGTTCTGCTCATTCCCTGGATAAGCAAGCTGATGTTTTCCTCATAGTTTTTTTTTTTTCTTTCCCCATTCCTCAAAGTTTTAATGTTTAGTCATTTAGCTTTAACTTTTTAAAAGGCATTTTAATAGGATTATCTCTCCTCCAAGTGCTGGCAGAAGCTGATCATGTACACAGGGGAACTCTCAAGAATAATGAATTCCCTGTTTGCTGGGTTCTACCTACAATACAGTGTGCAGCGTACCACGCGGTGGGCTTGCCCCTGCTCCAAATCCACTGCCACTTGCCTGGCCTGGTCTAGAAGGACCTGCTACACCAAAAGAATTTGGCTTGTGCTATCTCACTTTCTAGGTCCCCAAGACTGCTGAGTTAATGAAGTTTTGGTTATTACCCAGTTGAACATTTTATTTCATGTAAGTTTTATAAATTTTTTTGTGCTTTCTTCTCTTGGGCACATTTACATTAAATTTCATTCTAGTTATGCAACTGTGTCTATACTTAATTATGTTTGTATATGAGTGTAAGTTACTTTCTGTTCATCCTACCTTGGGGAATTTATTCATAGTTTCTTATGAGGTCAGTAACTTTCCAAAGAGGCGGGCTTTCTAAACCAGAAGCCTATACTTTTCTATATTCATGCATTTTTACATTAAAATGTATGTTTGGACTAGCAAAGTTTGTTAGTTTTTTGTTTGTTTTTTTAAGATTTTTATTCATTTATTTGAGAGAGGGGGGGGGAGAGAGAGGGCGAGCAGGGGCGGGGGGGGCGGGGGGAAGATGGAGGGGGGAGGAGCAGAGGAAGAGGGAAAAGCAGACTCCCCGCCTGAGCAGGGAGCCCAACGCCATGCTACCCAATGCAAAGTGGCACTTGATCCCCAGGACCCTGGGATCATGTCCTGAGCCAAGGCAGATGCTTAACAGATTGAGCCACCCAGGTGCCCCTGGACTAGCAAAGTTGAATGATAAAAACAAAAACACTGACAAAGATCTTAACTACTTTCTTTAAGGACTTAATCTGTAATATAAAGTAATATCACAAATATAATACCTTATTTGGGGGTGGGGAAAATACAGACAAAGATAAAGCTATTGGCATAGACAAGGTCTAGTTGAGGAGGCATACTGCTGTCAATATTGGTGACAGAGAATCTAGGGTCAGTCATCCCTCCAGCTCAGCCAGGCATAGATAGTCCCATAAGGAAGGGCTAACAGAAAAAGCAAGCCACATTTTGGCTTAGAGAAGGTAGCCAGTGTTCACAGGCAGATTAGCCAGAAACTGCTCCAGTGACCCAAAGAAAAATGCAAGGTCAGAGAGAATTGTAGCAAGAGTGACTTGTAACTGAATCTCAGAGAAATGGACTGTAAGCTTTAATGCCCGCTGGCCTAGCTCAGGAAGAGCCAAAGAAAGAGCCCTAACTGGGCCTTGGAAATGGGAAGTCTGCAGAGGCCATGAGCTTTTCTCTGTTTACCTGAAGTGTACCATAGAAATGGCTGGTAAGACATTTTGTTCTTGATACTTTTTAGAAGAGCAAAGACTCACTTTGATCTGATTCTTCCTTTTGATTCCAGAGCCCTTGTGTTTTCCATCATGATGTGTCAAAAAGTGTGTGTTTATTGATCTTCAAAAACCTGGAAAGATGAGACACAACTTTAGGAGAAACATACCCAGAGAAGTACAGGCAGAAAGGGGCATTGACTGAGCCAGAAGATTGCCCTCCTTCACCAGTGTGGCAGAGGAAGGTCTGGCTTCTACTTGGCAGAAGGTACAGATTAGGTATCAATATAGTGTTGTCACCAAGTGAGTGATTCATGATCTGTGATCCTCTGCAAGAAGATTAATGGAAGGCAAGTGAAGAATACAGGCTAGCATAGCCTGAGACAAGGCTTCAATGTACAATCTCTGCCATTTGGTGAGGTTTGAGAGAGGCCCCCAGAGTAATACCTCTGTGTTCCTGCCCAAACTGTAAACCAGCTGAGAGAAGCTGATACTGGAGAAAATGGCTCAGGGGACATGGGAACAATTGCCTTCCTACTACTGAATCCAAGAATCAAGACCCACAGCTGAACAGCCTCAGGACTCTGCTCCCGGGGGTCGGCCCCTGCATAGCCTTGTACAGAGTCGCCAGTTTCCAAGAGAAAGTGAAGGAGGACTGGGTTAAACGTGCCTGATTCATTTCCCAAATTCACTTTCTATGAGGCACTTCTCCTAGGAATGAAGAGAGCAGGACTAAAGAGACCAGGTGGGTCCCTCCACATGACAAGAAACAACAGGAGTGGGCAATTACCTAAACCTTTTATAAGTGCTCAGTCAACCCATGGCACGTTTACTGGGGCTGGAGCAATGTGGAGTGGACTCTCCTATGCTCTTTGTGACTTGCTGAGTAGTCTGCTTAGAGAGAGAGACCAGCAGTAGTTTTTCAGCATTTACCTAGAAGCCTGGGGTCCCTAAGCATCTGCCTCAGCGATGGATGGAATCTTCAGGGTATGCGCTGACACATGTAGATGGTTGGAATCCTGGGGACTAAAGTCAAAGGGAGTTTCCAAAGGTATTTCCAATGACTTATTCTGGGAACCTTACCATATTTAAATCTTTACTAGACTGCTAAATAAATGGCCGGGAGGTCTAGCAACTCTGCCAAGCACCATCTCTACATTCACTTGCATAACGAATACTGGCTCTAGACCAACACTTCTCAAACTACCTGAGGTAAAGGACCAGTTGTTGCTTTTTGTTTTGTTTTGCACACTTGGAACCTGTCATAGACCAATGCTTTACAAAGATGAATTACTAGGAAAAAAGATGTCCTCCGATTGCTGGCATTGTGTTTCCTGGTGTCTGCCCTCTCTCCAGCAATCTCTTCTGATGATCTCCCAGGCAGCCAGTGCATACCAGCTGCATGTCAGGCCCTGCTCTAGGGTTTGGAAATGAAGGGATGAGCAGGAAAAAATAAAGATGGGCAATATACAAGCCCAAGGTTTTTATTAGATTCAACAGATGTTAATTTATTTGGTTACTCTACTTACCTTGTCACAGGCTGGGAATGAAACAGACCAGCACCTGCCCACAGCCCACACCTTGAGCTGCCCGACTCTAGACCACAGGGAGACTAAAACTCCACATCACAGAATTCGATCAGCTTCACCTCCTGAACCCTGTGGTCTTTCTTCACTATGGGGCATCCACTGCTAGGACTGGGCTCTTGCACCTAGAAAATGCTTAGTCCAGGTGCTCCATGCTGTTCCTGGTACCTTTTCATGTACTTGGCTGTGTGAAGCACACAAAACCACACCACATCACCCTGCTCTCACCAGGATTCCTGGTGGTTATTTTTCCTTTTACTTGTTCACTTTTTTCAAAATGATTTTTTTCTGAATATGTGAATAGGTGCTTAATAGTTTCTAGGCTGATTTAAAATGGAAAGGGAGATGATTCTATTCTTTTATTAAAGTCAAAACTTGTGATTTTTTTCCCCATTGAATGGTATTTTTAAGACTGAGTTGATGCCAGACTCAAAGAACCCGGAGAACTTGGGGAAAGGCCAGAGACAGATAAAAGATTATTAGTAGTTTGTTTATAAAGGCCATGATTAGAAGCTGAAGAAAATGTGTTACTTTACCCTAGAAGAAGGGCACACCAAAGATGAGAATGGTAGCTCCCAGGTAGAAACAGGCAAACAGGGTTCTCAGAGAAGAAACATGGGACCCATTTAGATATAAATCCTAGCTTTGCTATTGTTGGTTGTGTAACCTTAAGCAAAATACTTAACATCTCTGAGCCTCAGTGTCCTCAGCTATAAATTGGAGATGATACTGCTTACCTGAAGATTGTTGCAAGGACAAAATACAAAGCACATCAAATGTGAGGCATGGTGCCTGGAGGTGTTTGGTGCTTAACAAGTGGTAATTATTTAATCTATCACTAATAGATTATTTTATTTTTTTACAAAGGATGATCAAGTCTGTCTCTTTTTTGGTGGGGGGGATGGACTCCTCCTGCAGTATAAATAATTTAAATTAGCCATAAGAACCTTCCTAACTATGAAGAGTTGAGGGGTTTTTTTGTTTTGTTTTGTTTTAAGATTTATTTATTGATTTTTAGGGGGAAGAGAGAGAGAGCACACACGCACATGAGCTGGGAGAGGGAGAGAGGGAGAGAATCTCAAGCAGACTTCTCGCTGAGTACAGAGCCCAATGCGGGGCTCAATCTCATGACACTGAGATTATGACCTGAGCCGAAACTAAGAGTTGGACGCTCAACTGACCTAGCCATTCAGGCATCCCAAGAATTGAGTTTTTTTTAATTTCAGAAAGTCATTGCTATTTCCTTGGCTTATGTTCAGTTCTGTTCAAACATTTATTAAGCATCCACTGTGTGCCAGAAACTGCGGGACACTGAATAAGAGTGAATAAGACTTGGTCCTTGCTCCTTGGATGCCTGCAACGTAGGATGGATGCCCATTTATCTGAAATGTGGTATCTCCCACTTGAATTGACTGGTTCAGCTGGCCACTTACTTAAACCTCTTGGCTCCATTGGCCAGCACTGCCACAGTCTACTGTACTGTATCCATTGGCATCCTCATTTTTGAGACCCTTTCCAAGGCCCTCCGTGAACAAATCTAGTCATGTGCTACCCAGTGAAAGCCAAACAAAGCATGTGAAACAAGTCCTCAAGATGCAGCCCCTGTACCTATGCCCTCTGGTGTCCAAGGTCACTTCTAATAATGCTACCGCTACACAGACCACCTCCTTCACAGCATTTAGGGCTTCCACTCACGATGCCTCTCAGGACCATTCCGCATCACCACAATCCATCTAACTGGTCACAATTGAGATGAAATCTGGGCTGCCTTCAAGAGTTCTAAAAGACTCTAATAGTGCTACAAAGCTCTACTCCTTGCCCATGCTCCATTCACCGGAGTTGGTCATCCAAACTGGGAACCTGATGTGGCTTACCTATTGTAACATTTGTCACCTGAACCTCACATAATCTCAAAAACTTGTCCTTGTGGAGTCCAGAAATAAACCTCACATATACGGTCAAAAGACTTTTTGAGGGCGCCTGGGTGGCTCAGTCGTTGGGCGTCTGCCTTCGGCTCAGGTCATGATCCCAGGGTCCTGGGATCGAGTCCCACATCGGGCTCCCTGCTCAGCGGGAAGCCTGCTTCTCCCTCTCCCACTCCCCCTGCTTGTGTTCCTGCTCTCGCTGTCTCTCTCTCTGTCAAATAAATAAATAAAATCTTTAAAAAAAAAAAAAAGACTTTTTGAAAGGATACCAACACCGGGTCACCTAGGTGGCTCAGTCAGTTGAGCATCTCACTCTTGATTTCGGCTCAGGTTGTGAATTCGGGGTCATGATCTCAGGGTTGTGGGATCGAGCCCCACTTGGAGCCCAGCATAGGGCTCCACACTCAGCGGGGAGCCTGCTTCTCTCCTTCTCCCTCTTCCTCTGCCCCTCCCCCTGCTCCCATGCTCTCTCTCTTTCTCTCTCTCAAATAGGTAAATAAATCTTAAAAAAAAAAAAAAAGATACCAACACCGATAGGAAAAGGACAATCTTCTCAACAAATTGTGTTGGGAAAACAATATCCACCTGCAAAATAATTAAGTTGGACCCTTACTTTACAAAACAAAGAACTCAAAATGGATTTAAAAACCTAAATGTGGGGCACCTGGGTGGCTCAGTTGGTTAAGCGACTGCCTTCGGCTCAGGTCATGATCCTGGAGTCCCGGGATCGAGTCCCGCATCGGGCTCCCTGCTCGGCAGGGAGTCTGCTTCTCCCTCTGACCCTCCCCCCTCTCATGTGCTCTCTCTCAAATAAATAAAATAAAATCTTTTAAAAAAAAACTAAATGTAAGACCTAAAACTATGAAACTCTTAAAACACAGGAGCAAACAATGAATCATGGAACACTACATCAGAAACTAATGATGTAATGTATGGTGATTAACATAATAAAAAAATAAAAAAAAAAACACGAGAAAAGCTTCCTAACACAAGTTTAGCAATGACTACTTGGAATAAGACACCAAAAGCACAAGCAACAAAAGAATCTTTTTGTAATCCAAAAAGATCGATTAGACTACATCAAAATTAAAAACTTTTGTACATCAAAGGACACACTCAACCTAGTGAAAGAGTAGCTCACAAAATGGGAGAAAATATTTGTGAATTATATATTTGATAAGGGGTTAATATCCAGAATATATGAAGAACTTCTACAACTGAACAAAAAAAACAACCCGATTCTAAAGTGAGCAAAGGACTTAAACAGACATTTCATCAGAGAAGGTACACAGATGGCCAGTAAGCATATGAAAAGATATTGGACATCACTAATTAAAACCATTGCACCTCACACCTATTAGAATGACTATCACCAAGACACAGAAAATAACAAATGTTGGCAAGGATTGGGAGAAATTAGAATGCTTGTACACTATTGGTGGGAAGGTAAAATGGTGCAGCATTTATGGAAACATTATGGCGGTGCCTCAAAAAATTTAAAATAGAATTACCATATGACCCAGAAATTCCACTTCTGGATATATATCCAAAATAATTGAAAGCAGAGACCCAAAGAGATATTTGTACATCCATGTTCATAGCAGCATTATTCACAATAACTGAGAGGGGGAAGCAACCCAAGTGTCCATCAGCAGATGAGTGGGTAAATAAAACATGGTACATACATACAAAGGAGTATTATTCAGCCTTAAAAAGGAAGGAAATTCTGACACATGCTACAACATGGGTGAACCTTGAGGACATTGTGCTGAGTGAAATAAGCAAGTCACAAAAGGACAAATACGGTATGGTTCCACTCCACCTCCATTTGAGGTACCTGGAATAGTCAAATTCACAGAGACAGAAAGTAGAATTGTGATTACCAGGGGTTGTGGTACAGGAAATGGGGAGTTCCTGTTTAATGGGTAGAGTTTTAGTTTTGCAAAATAAAAAGAGATCTGTGGATGACTGGTAGTGACGGTAGCAGAAAAATGTGACTGAATGCACTTAACGTCACTGAGCTGTACACTAAAAATGATTAAGATGGTAAATTTTATGTTTGGTGTACTTTACCACAATATTTAAAAGGAAAAAAAAAACTAGCCCTTATGTTCAGCCTGGCCTTCCAAAATCTTGAACTTGCTGCCTTCTGTCTCTAGCTCTCTGCCCTTCCCACCCTCTGTCCGCACACACCACCCTGTCTCCTGCCATTCCTCACCATGCCCAGCCCACTTGGACTTGGCCTGGCAGTTTCCATACACACTCATTGTCTGGTCCCTGGAGACGGGACCTAAGTACAGGAGATCCTGGGCTTCCACCACCACAGGACTTTCTCATAAACTTCCACCCCTAAGTATGGATCATCAAAACCCTTCACCAAGCAAACCTGGGAAAGTTTCAGCCCTTCCACAAACCCTCATGGTTAGGAGTGATGGGTAAGTGGAAGGGGACCAGAAGCAAAAGTGTTACATTTGACTTTCCCCACACAGTGTGCTGGCATGACATAAAGAAAAACCCTAGTATTTGTTGAGGGCCTTAATTTGGAATTCTAGGCACTACATTTCTTCCAGCTCCCAGCTTCCTGCCTTCTGACCAGATTTTTCCTTTTTCTGACCTTGCATCTCCCTTCAGAGTTCATGCTTATCTCTTACCTCAGTTTCCCTGCTATTTCAGTCCAAATGTCCCCTCCATCTATGCCGCCAACAGCTTGTTTCCAGGAAGTGTCACTCCCAGCAAGCCCTTCTAAACAGATAGGACATGACCAGAAGTCACAGATGGCCAACCTGGGAGGGAGGGGGGCAATATAAAAAGATCCATGCTACCAATTTCAATATTTCCTTGGTTTTATTATTATTATTTTTAAAAGGTTTTATTTATTTATTTGACAGGGAGAGACACAGCGAGAGAGGGAACACAGCATGGAGAGTGGGAGAGGGAGAAGCAGGCTTCCCACGGAGCAGGGAGCCCGATGTGGGGCTCGATCCCAGGACTCTGGGATCATGACCTGAGGCAAAGGCAGGTGCTTAACAACTGAGCCATTCAGGTGCCCCTATTTCCTTGGTTTTAAAGAATATTTAGATCAGGTGATCAAGCTAAAAGTTTTGATTGCATAAAAGAGACCATATACACTTCCTAGTTTGCCCTTTTTTGTAAAAAGTTCATTATTTTGAACTTTTTTTGAACCACCCCTGGTTGGTTGCTTATCTCTGCCCCATTCTATTCTGTGATTAACCACTAGTCTTAATTTTCCTAAATCCTTTATGTACTCAAAGGTGGTTTGCAAACTAGCAGCGTCAGTATCACCAGGGGAGGTTGTTAGAAATTTAGAATCTCCAGGCACCTGGGTGGCTCAGTCAATTGAATGTCTGACTCTTGATTTCAGCTCAGGTCATGATCTCAGGGTCTTAGGATCAAACCCCGCATTGGGCTCCCTGCTCACTGGGGAGTCTGCTTCCCTTCTCCCTCTCTCTCTGTACCTCCCCCAGCTCAGGCATTCTCTCTCTCTCTCACTCTCTGTCTCTCAAAGAAATAAATAATCTTAAAAAGAAAGAAATACAGAATCTCAAGCCCTACCCCAGACCTATCAAATCAGGATCTGCATTTTAACATCTCCTGGGTAATTTATATACACCTTAAATCTAGAACTGTTCTAGAAAATGTCTAACTGCTCCCACTGGAGCAAATGGATCACTACCTTAGCTGTTCATTAGAAACATCTGGGAAGCTCTTAAAATTACTGATGGCGGAGTCCCACCACCAGATTCTGATTTCATCCATCTACCAGGATGCTGGGCATTGATTGGTTGTTGTTGTTGTTGTTTTTGTTTTAAGATTTTATTTGTAAGTCATCTCGACACCCAGTGTGGGGCTGGAACTCACAACCTAGAGATCAAGAGTCGCTCATTCCACCAACTGAGCCAGCCAGGCACCCCTGGTTGGTTGTTTTTTATTCTCTCAGAGATTTTGTTGTTTAGCCAAAGCTGAGAACCACTGAGTTAGAGTGTAACTTAAAGGAAAATATCCCAGAGAATTCCATGAATTTTAAACTGGTTTAGAGATGTAAAAAAGCAGAGTAAAATTATTTAATTTGAATAGGTTTCTTAACCTAAATATGTGAATATTAACTTGAAACTACAGATTGTATGTATAAGTAATTTGTCCTTAAATTCTAATTTCCTTATTCCTTATTTTTGTCTTATTTTCTATTTCCTCAGTCCTTAAAGTGTTTCAACGGCTCTCTTAACTTCTATTAAATGGCGTCCAGGGTTTTCCACCAAGCCCAATGAGAGGGCCTCCCTCCTGTCCCAGTGCCCAAAGCTGGTGCTGCTTCCGGCTGCTGACAAGGCTCAGGTACAGGGTACTGGTGGGAGCAGCCATACTATGGCTTTGGCTGCTGGTGTTACTGGGTTGAGGCCACTCTTGCCCAAGCAGATTTGAATACCAGTAGTAAGCACACCATAGCCTCAAGTTGTCCTTTTCATATCCTTACAAATCTGCCTTGTAGTCTTGGTATAAACTGCCCCCCCCCACCTCCGCCAAACTGGAACAACTTTAGTATCCCCACACCAATCTGCCATTTCCAAAATTTCTTTAGCCTTTCCCTGTGTTTATTGTTTGCCATGTTCCCTTTCAGAGAGCCCAGCCAAAATTTATTGTAATCTAAGTGGATTTAGAGTAGAGAGCTTCACCTGACATATGCCTGAAGACATATAGGTGAGTAGATGAGGGCCTCTCAGCAAGGCTTAGTAAACATTTATATATTCACCCATATTCTTCATTTCTATCCCAGAAACTAGCTTTTAAGAGGTTTAAATAGATTTTTTTAGTCAGTGTTGGAAAACATTTTTTTTAATGTTTGAAAGTGAAATTCAATTTAATTGATTTATCAAATCTTAATTGAATTCCTGCTGTTACCATCACAGGCAAATGACTAGCAGCTTTTCCATTGTTACTAAAATACTCATCTTCTTTATAAATATTTTGACATGTCTTAAACGCCAAAAACATGCATGGTGTGTACTATATAGTCAAGAATTAAACAGGGCTCTGCTTTGACATAAAGCTTATTTCAGGTGGGGAAAGGAGGCAGCTGATAGTGCAGTAAGAGAGTAGAATTAGATAGTCTTTTTTATTGACATGATATATTTGAAGATAGGGTCCTAACAATTTAATTTCTCGTTGAGAAGTGTACCCTAAATGTACCCAAGGCTGATTTGCATTTTTGAGTTGTAAATTCTGGCTCCACATTCAGTATGTGTCATTGAGGAAGTCAGTCTTTTTCTGCCTCAGAGTATTTAGCTGCAAAATTAGGAAGTTGTACCAAGAGTTCGATAAGGTCCCTTCCCTTCTAAAAGTCAATGATTCTTTGAATTCTGAGCTAACTTACATATTATCAAAGGGCACAAACATCGTCTTCTATTTTTTCCCAACTTTTAGTTTTGCCAACATATGGAAAGCGACAGAAATAAAGGCTATTAAAATTAGATTAAAAATGGATTTAAGATGCCATCCTAACTCAAGTATTATCATTTTATGTTCCATTCTGGACTTTGAACATATGTTTTACATAATTGCAACCATAAAATAGGTAAAATTTTATATCTGGCTTACTTTACTTGATACTATATAACATTCTTATGTTACCGTTATCACTCGTAAGGATAGTTTAAATGGCTGCATGATATTCTGTTTCATTCCTGTACCAAAGTTTGCCTAAGTATTTCTTGTATTTGGAAATTTAGATTGCTTTCAATATTTGATAACATAAAGAATGCTGTGGCAAACTTTCTATTCATATGATTTTCGCTTGAATAACTTTCTAAGAATAAATTTCTAGGTGTAGGATCACTGAGTTAAAGGGAGCCTCTTTATGGTCGTTTGTTAAGTATTGACAAATGGCTTTCCTAAAAGCTTGCGCTGAATTACAATGTTGCCACCATATCTGAAAGTGACAGCTTAATCACAGCCTCACCAAAGATGAGGTATGAAATTATACTTAATGTCTTAATGTACATTTCTTTGATTACTGGCAATCTTGAATATTTTTCCATTTGTGATTGCAATTTATCTTCTGTGGATTGTCTTATTTTGCCCTTTGCCATCTATCTGGCTGTGTAACCATGGATGAGTCACTTAACCTCTCTGTGGCTCCATTTTCTCATCTGTTCCAGGATAATAATAGTTCCTGTCTATAGAGTTGTTGTAAGGACTGAATGGATTTCTTTTTTTTTTTTTTAAGATTTTATTTATTTTTTTGAGAGAGAGAGAATGAGAGAGAGCACATGAGAGGGGGGAGGGTCAGAGGGAGAAGCAGACTCCCTGCCGAGCAGGGAGCCCGATGCGGGACTCGATCCCGGGACTCCAGGATCATGACCTGAGCCGAAGGCAGTCGCTCAACCAACTGAGCCACCCAGGCGCCCAGGACTGAATGGATTTCTAAATGTAAAGCATATGGAATAGTATCTGCCATGTGGAGAACCTTCAAAAAATGCTAGTATTGTGCTAGTAGTAGCCTTGGTATTAGTTATATAACAGGATAGTAGTCATTTTCTTTATAATTTATATGATTTCTTCTAGTTCTTGTATAAATGCATACATATCTTTGATTAACTTTTATAAAAGAGCTCTTTATACCGTATAGATGTGACTCCTTTGGTCTGCTGGGTTTGGTAAAGTATTTACCGCAGATCATTGTTTTAATTTCCATGAGCTTTGCATGTGTGTATATGCACCCATACACGAGCGTCTGAGTTTGTGTTTTCTCACAAGTCCAGAAACACAGTGTCAATGCAAAAGGGGCAGCCCCCCAAAATGCCGACTGAAGGTCGTTCTCAGAGTGGCACACCCAGCTCTGCTGAAGAACTGTTCAAGTTCAACCAAGTCATTTAGAAAAATAACAAATAAACAAAACCAAAAGCAAACCCATACCTACACTCACTCACAAAACCAAAACCAAAAACAAACCATGTACATACACACACATGACCAAAAAACCTGTTGCTGTTTTAAGCCAGAGAGATGGGAGAAAGGCAGATGTAAGCCATGGAAATTTCTCTTTAAGAGTAATTGATTCTTTGTGTGCAATTGTTGCCTGATTTCTGGCATACTGAGATCTAGCTTAGACCACTCAAAGGAAAAGCAAAAAGGTGGCATCAATAAATTGCCTCCCAGGGCTGGTTGGGGGTGGGGGTGCCTGGCTGGCTCAGTCAGAAGAGCATGTGACTCTTGATCTTGGGGTCGTGAGTTGGAGCCCCACGTTGGGTGTAGAGATTACTTAAATAGAATTTTAAAATAAGTAAATAAATTGCCTTTGGGAATAAAAGAACCTCTTAGATTCCACAACATCATGGATGGAAGAGATCCTTAGGGAGGGAAGGAAGCACAGCTGAGAATGGGAAAGTTAGTGATGTTCAAGACCAAAGTTAATCATCTATACAGTGAGCAAATTGAAGGAAAAGGATAAAGAGCAATAAAATAATAATAATAATAATATGAGTAATGGGAGGACTGAAGAAGTCCACTGCCAAGATGAGGATTGGAAACTGTTTAAACTGGATAATACAGTATGTGTTTTGGCTCTAAGGAAACAGAAGTTGAACTTTTGAGTGGTAATCACGGACTTGGTCTCAAAGTATTTGCAAATAGTGCTGGTATGGAGAACAGATGCTGACATTATTGCCAATGGGAATCGCAATATGATAGTTGGAGTGAGAGACCGAAAAAAACCACAGGGAATTTTTGTGGAAAGCTCGGCATTGAAAATGAGTTATGGTTGATTTAAGGAGACAAGGAAAATAAGGCTACAGTGTATACCATCTGACTGTTACAGACAAAGGACGTAAACAGCCATAGCTCTCCAACCTCCTGGAAATCAGAGCTCTGCTCATACAGAAGGCGCCAGAATGTTTGTCTGAGTTAAGTGCATACTTCTTTTTTAGTATCTAAGAATAGTGCCTTATCCTCCTTTTCTCTCCCATTACTATTTGGGTATCCTTCAAAATCAATCTATTAAGCTGTTATCACCAGCTTTTAAGCACTATGGAGTCACCCAAAGAGATCAGTAGGGTCCTTTAGTACTTCCTAAAGAGCATCAAAGGAACCTCACTTGAGGTCCTAGACTTGAAAGGTGGGGGCTCTATTTTGTTAATAGTATATGTGTGAAATACTTTTGTGCTAGAAAACAAGTTGGGGGATTCAGGAGAGTGAGGTGAATCTTCTGAAAATCTCTAACAAAGTGTATACTGAGAAGGAAAGTTGAGGCAGGAAAGATGTGACCATTCCTTAATGTCACTTAAGTTATATCCTCCCTTCAAAGGGCAGAGAACCACCAGTGTCTCTCAGACAGGAAGTAAGAACTTCTTGAGCTGTCCTATTGAGAGTCTGTGTTTTGAAATGGGAAAAGACAGACATATTTGGCTAAAGGCAGTAGGATTTTAATATAAGACAGACTTTGGGAATGTCGATTTGGGTCCTTAAGAACTCGGAACCCCTAGAGAAATAAGGTTCATATAAGGACAATAGATGAAAAACAACAACAACAAAAGAAGCATCTCCAAAGGATTGGAGCAAATAAGTTTTAATATCAGTCCAGTGACAATGCTTATTGAATAGCAAAGGAAACATGAAATGAGGAAAATAAAGCTGAGCTTTGTGCCCAGAAACCTGAGCCAACTAAGCCAATCAGCAGCCAGATTTATTTTGCTATAGGAGAGTGGATCCAGGTTTTCTCAAAGTGTCTGTTTATAAGCATTTTCCTCACATACATATATGTCACCAGCACTGTCTCCATTATTTGCTGGTTGAGTTTCCTTTGAAAACTCATTCCAGAGCCTGTGCTAAAACTGCTGAGAGCTACCAAAACCTGGACCCGAATAACTGGGGAGATCCAAGTGTACCCTCAGTGGTCAGCATATCCATCTTAGGTGTAGAGTCAAAGAAGAGCAGATGTAGCTAGAGCAGATGCAAAGGCGGGGCTTCTTTATCTGCTTGCCTTGCCCTCTTCACTCTCATTTTCTTGGTGGAATTCTAATCAGCATTCAGGATCCACTCAAGTATTACCTATTATCCTCTCTCTAAGCACCACTGGTCTTTATTTTTTATTTTTTAAAGATTTTATTTATTTATTTGACAGAGGGAGACACAGCGAGAGAGGGAACACAAGCAGGGGGAGTGGGAGAGGGAGAAGCAGGCTTCCCGCCGAGCAGGGAGCCCAACGCGGGGCTCGATCCCAGGACTCTGGGATCGTGACCTGAGCCGAAGGCTCACTTAATGACTGAGCCACCTAGGCGCCCCACCACTGGTCTTTAGAAAGGACTCTACTTCCAAAGGATCTTGTTCACAGTACTAATTATGCATTTACTGTGTTGTTTTGTGATGATTTGCTTGTCCGTCATTCTTACTGGACTATCAACTCTGATGTAGGGACAGTATGCTTCACCTCTGTATCTCCAGCCCTAACACAGTAGCTGACACTGTGGCTATTGAGCAATTGAAATGTAACTAGTTCAAATTGAGATAAACTTCGAGTATAAAATACAGAGTTTGATATATCAATAAGAGAATGTAAAATATGTTATTAATAAATTTTTATATTGATTACACATCAAAATGATAAATATTTTGGGTACATCAAGTTAAATAAAACATATCAAAATTTATGTTTCTTTTACTACTAGAAAGTTTAAAACTATACATGTGACTCCCATTATATCTTGGACAGGACTAGTTTAGAACCTAGCAGAGGCTTGTTCAAGTCAGGGTTTTAGCAGCAAAAAGAAAATCTACTCCGTTTGGATTTGGAAGGCATGTTAACGAAGGGACAATTTACAGAAGTGTAGGCAGGATGCTGAAGCATCAAGAGACTAGCAACGGAGGGGAGCAGTTAACACTCAGCCTAAACAAGGGGAGGAGATGATGTAACTAGAGCTGGTGAGCCCTGGAGGTACATTAGAGGATCAGCTAGCAGGAGCTCTCGTTATAGAGGGACCCAGTCACTGCCACAACCGTGAAACCAAGCAGGGACACAACCTGCCTTTAATCTTCTGCTATGCTCCCCACTGGCTGTAGAGACTCAAAAGCCAGAGGGCAAGGGATCCTGGATGATGCCATCCTTAGAGGTCACCTCCCACCTTCCATGGCACTAGGCAGGGCAGAGAAGACTAGAGAATTGATCACAGCAAGAAGGGGGAAGGGGGTAAAGAATAACCAACAGGGCTCGATAAAAGTTAAATGACTGGGGCGCCTGGGTGGCTCAGGCGTTAAGCGTCTGCCTTCGGCTCGGGTCATGATCTCAGGGTCCTGGGATCGAGCCCCGCATCGGGCTCCCTGCTCATCGGGAAGCCTGCTTCTCCCTCTCCCACTCCCCGTGCTTGTGTTCCCTCTCTCGCTGTGCCTCTCTCTGTCAAATAAATAAATAAAATCTTTAAAAAAAAAAAAAAAAGTTAAATGACTGAACGAGATAAAACTAGCCAATATTGTGACAATATTTTCCCACCTGGGATCTTTTTGCAGTGGTGCTTTTCAAACTATTCTGTGACACTAGGAGTTTAGTGAAATTAGGAGTTCCGCAGCCATTTCTTCTTGTGTTACATATCTGTATATGTATATAATCATTGAAATACTCTGCTAAATACAACATGTACACCCAACTGTGTTATATACCAGCATTTTTAGCACATGGGAACTAAGTCACCACCAACTTGTGATGCCGGCTAAATTTGGTTTTGCGCAAGCCTGAAAATAAGAGTCTCCCTGCCTCTTCTGTACTTTTATTTGAATGTTTTAAATGTATCATTAATTAGGAGGGTTTCCATCTGCATTAGTCTTTCATGAAAATTCAGGTCCGTACACGTGCACTTACATAAAATTGTACACATTAGGAAACCACTGTAGCACATGTACATAGCTCAGCGAAATACCTGGCAAGTTTCAAGCATGTGTATCTGCTCGTGTTCTCATGTCTAATCATGTTACATCATTTTATATCATATTTCTGTAAACATGATATATTTATGCTAAAGCAATTGTATGTAATGTTAGGAATTCCATTTGAAATGTACTTCTGGCCCTTCCCTATCCCTTCAGTTCTTGGCAAGGTTAAGATTAGGATATTTCTCAGTCCTTCCCATCCTTTTCTCCTTTAGCTCTCAGCTCAAATGTTTCCTCCTCAGGAAAGGCTTATAACCTAATATCTTAATTAGGTTGCCCTCCCTATCCTCTACTTCAGCCCTATTTTATTGCTTTCATAACATTTTTCACAATTCGTAACTGTTTTGTTTCATTGTCTCCTCATTGGTTCTTGTCTGTTTCCTTAACAAAAATTTAAATTTCATCATTGCTGGGATTGGGTCCCTGCTTCATTTGCTGTATTGATTCACCTGCTCATAATATCCTTGTGAGGGTCTTTCTGAACCCCCTTTTAGAGATGAAGACTGAGACAGAGCGATGAATAATCTGAAAAAGGTCACATAGCTATTACATGGGAGAGCCAGGATTCAAACCCAGGAAGTCTTGCTCCAGTTCTTTTACCCAGTGGGGACCCAGAGGGACAGCAGCACAATTGATATTAAAAGCTCCAGTTTTCAGAGTCCAAAGTACGAACAACAATACTGGCTAACATTTATCGAAAGCTTCCTATGGTGCCGTGTTTTATATGAATTACCATTATTATGGCAATAACCTTATAAGATAGGTACTATTATTATCCCCATTTTATAAATGAGGAAATTGAAACCTAGAGGGATTAAGTACCTTTCCAAATATCATACAGCCTAAAAATGGCAGAATAGGAATTTGTACCTAAGCTCTTAGCCATGCTGCTTTGTGGCCCACCTCACCATGCCTACCACCATGTGTGATTGGACATATATTTCTCATCTGTAATTTGGAAGAATATGCACTTACTGAGCGCATCTGTGTTCTCTGGATGGAGAGCTGGAGGGCAGGTTTATATGGGTGAGTTCAGTCTAAGCAGAGGTCACCAGGAAACCTTGTGTTGACGCTATTCTGTGTCCTCGTGTCCTCTCCAAATCGTGTTCATCTTTGGCCTCCCAAACTGATGTAGTTTAACGTTATCATTTCCCTATGGAAAATCTGGGAAACTCACAAATGTGTGGAAATTAAACAACACATGCCTAAATAACCAGCGGGTCAAAGAAGAAATCAGAAATGAGATGATGAAAATAAAGATACAACACACCGAAACTTACGGGATGCAGCTAAAGCCTCCTATGTACAGAACACATGTCCGTGGTTGTTTCTTCTGTCTTCTTCACTTGATTCTCTGTCTTACCTACTTAACCAGCACTTAGCTGAAGGCCAGCTCTGGGCCAGGTTCCGTGCGGAGGTTTGGAGATACGTCGACCAGAGCTCAGTCACAGCCCCAGGGGGATTAGCAAGGCAGATGGAGCACATAAACTCATTACACCGATTGGTTAAATGCTGACACCAGGATTCTAATCAGCAATCCTGGAGAAGGCCGCTATTCTTTTGGTCTGTTACTATCTGATTCTGTCTTTTATTTTACTCTCCTCCAGCTTTCCTTTTCCCTTGGGGACTGACTTTTCTAGAGGTTTCATGTCCCTTTCTTTCCCGATGCTGTATGATTTATAGATAATTACAGCTAATTCGAGATGGTCTCTTTTGTGGATTTTGTACAGTTAACGTTTGAACCCTGACTACTGGAATCTGGATTTAATCTTTCCCACCAGCTGCCCCTCCCCCCCCCATCCCCAGCTAACAACGAAGGCTTGGAGAACAGGGATTCATGGTAACAGCCTGAGGAAAGCTGAATTAGTCATTAGTTCTTCACCACTCCCCATTCCCCCGCCGTGCTCCACAAAATTTAGGATCTCTTCCAAAGCCACATAGGAATTATTTATTTATTTATTTATTTATTTATTTATTTATTATTATTTTTTTTTTGGTATTTTCTTAGTTCCCTGCTCCACTTCCATTGGCACAGATATTTACAGATAGATGTCTTCTAATTTCTGCTGTCCCTAGAATTGTGGAATGTTGTTTTGAAATTCTTCTTTAGATTTTTGTTTCCAAATTTGTATCCCCAATTCCTTGCATACTGCCTGGCACGTAGTAGATGTCCAATAAGTATATGTGAAAATAAATCTGAAGTGAAGAGAGAGAAAGAAAATCGGTAGATCATTTTTGCGTGAACAGTGTTGCTATATTTAAGTTTAGGGGGTTAACGTATAGGTTTTATTCCAAATTACCTGGTCCTCAAGAATAGGGACTAGTCTTTGTCCTTCTTTGTGTTAGGCTACCCTGTGCCTAACACAATATCTGGTACAGAACAAATCTTAATTTATATTGTTGAATGAAGAATGAATAAATATCATTAGATAAATATCACTAAATATCTGTGGATGATATAGATGAGGATTTATATCAATGATGTTATAACAATAATGTTACAATAATTTATATCAATAATAATTTCCTGGAACAAGGTATAAGTAGCCTAGGTAAACAGACTATAAATAGTATTAGAAGAATGTCTGTAGAGAAGAAGAGACTGCATTGGTGTAACTCCTGCTCTGGGAACCCATCCTTTAGAATGGGTGTGCCTACTTCTGTTTCTTTTCCCTCAAGAGAAACTGGAGCCAAACTTTGGAGATGGCTTTGAAATGGGAGTATAAGAGTGTGAACATGTGGCTGTGGGGTTTTGTTAATGTAGTCATTTCCTTCCAAACACTTGAAAAATATTTTTCTTTTATATTTTCCATTCTATTGCCATTGCCTCTGTGCTTTCTCCTCATTTCACATTTAAATTCTATAAACCGTCCAGTTAATGTGGACATGCATAATAAGTGGGCCCAGATCTTATTCCAGATGGAAGCCAGAACCAGTGTCCAGACACTAAGAAAGTATAATTACCCGAAGAACAGAGTTGTGTTTTCTGGAAGGGCTTTTATCAGTGTCTGTGGAGCCCCAGATATGTTTCAGCATCAGACAAGGAAAAAGATTTATGAAACCTCTATCTCCTCTTTCCTGGGGAGGAAAAAGAAAAAAACAAAAAACTTCTCTTTTGCAAAAAGACTTAGTGTGTGAGTATATCCTGACCCTTAAGGGAAAGAAAGAAAATTATATCAAATCTATGCTTGCTAAAATAATATTTGCTCAAAATGGGGAATGATTGATTTTTTCCATATGTTCTTATCCTATTTCAATTTAAATTAATTTTGCAGGAGTCATTAACCATCTTTGCAAAATTTGCTGGGTTTGCTCCCGATGCTGGCTTTAGAACACCTGCAGCCAGTGCGTGTCTTTATGGTTAATCTGTAGGAACCAAAATTAATTTCAGTGAAACAGCCAAATGGTCCTCTGGAGTCCTTACTCATATGTCTGGTTAGTATTCACCAGGGACAGAAAACAGCCTGACAAGGGTGATAGAAATGTTTCAAAGGATCTTTTCTAAGTTCTCTCACTATCTTTTTTTTTATCTGCAGGTGCAAAAATTCCATTTGTAATTCTTTAATTCCAAGGGCAATGGGTGTCTTGGGGTCTCAGAATTCAGGACAAGTGGCCAGCTGGGACACGATATTATGCTTGCAAGTCATGGCAGGTGCAGAAGGAGGGCAAGCAGTTAAAAGTTTGGCAACCCTCGCCTTTTTTCTCTTTTTGTGCTTCCTTTTGCTCTTCTAGACGGGTGTACAATTACACGAGCTGAATTCGTTATCTCCCAAAGCTGTGCTGTTGTACATCCAGGAAAAGGAATTGATTACTCAACCCATGTTTCCAGGAGCCTTATTTGGGTTCTTTTGTGCAGCAGAAGCAAAAGTGCTGAGTGCACCCTCTATTTGTTTTGCGATTTGCCTGCTGGGCACATTACTTGCTATCACTCTGGTTTCAATAGATGGTCTTTCCACTGAGGTTTTAGCATGTCTATATTTAGAAAACAATAAAAGATGTATAAGATGGAAAAATTAGAGGAGAGCAAAAGTGCACTGAGGAGGAGACAGAAGGGCAAGAGATAGTCACAGATCCTTTCCGATGACAAGAGCCGCCCCTGGCATCCAGGCTTGATTTCTTTCTTTCTTTGCCAAGTATTTCACAGCACAATGTGGAGTTATTAAATGTGGAGATGTGGAAAGGAACAATAGCCAAAGAAAACATGGCTCCAGTTCTCCATGGCGTCCTCCGAGTAAGCTTTGCCAGGGTATACAACAGAAACAGTGTGAGAACACAGGGACTGATACATCAGCTACAAAAGGCATATCTGTGTGCTATGATAACCACACATAATCTCTCTTTTGGTGGCTTTGTCAGCACATGAGCTGCTGGGGAGGTCAATGACTTCTTTCCCCACCAGGAGTAGTCTGTATGGCTCTTCTGCAAGCTGTGACCAGAAACTTAAGTTTAGGGATTCCAGAGGTCAGTGTAACCAGAATACACTCTGGTTCGTCTCCACGGATTTTGATGCTCTGAAAAGATTAATGGGCAACATACTTGGAGAGTAAAACAAGAAGAAGCAGCAGAGGAAAAAAGGAAAGACCGAAGGCAAAGGGGAAATGACACTGAGATGGCCTTGTGCCTTGACTATAGCTATAAAAACTTCATTGTCCACTAGATCAGATAATAATAGGTTTGATTGTCTCTGGGTTTGGTATATGTTTGCCTCTTTCTACATTGCCTCTTTAATGCTATATGGAATATTATACACTTTGACTTATTTATGTATATATTTACTTACATACTTTATACTGTACCCAGCATAGGGACATACCCAGTTGGGTACTTGGCAAATAGATAAAGGAGTTGCCGTAGTAGGATGTGCATAGGCATTTTCTTTGGTATTCAAAATAAAATGAAAAAAAGAGAAGAAAAAAGTCTATTTGGCAAAAATGTATATATGAGAGGTCCGTTTAACCTTAAGATGTTTAATTGAACACGTATCTCTTACTTGAAAAGTTCGCCCATGACTATTTAAGATGATAGGATTGGGGCACCTCACTGGCTCAGTCAGTAGAGCATGTGACTCCAGATCTCAGAATTGTGAGTTCAAGCCCCACGCTGGGTGTAGAGATCACTTAAAAATAAAATCTTAAAAAATAAAATGTTGCATCGTGTGATGAAGTAGCTACTGTCGGGTCGCGGCTGCCTGGTTGGACATCATCACAAGACTTAGCCCTATCTCAAAACATCAGATTCTGGTGTAATAAAAAAAGTAACCCCGGGCGCCTGGGTGGCTCAGTTGGTTAAGCAACTGCCTTCGGCTCAGGTCATGATCCTGGAGTCCCTGGATCGAGTCCCGCATCAGGCTCCCTGCTCGGCAGGGAGTCTGCTTCTCCCTCTGACCCTCCTCCCTCTCATGCTCTCTGTATCTCATTCTCTCTGTCTCAAATAAATAAATAAAATCTTTAAAAAAAAAAAAAAAGTAACCCCAAAATGTCCATCTACTGGGGAACATAACTTTCTTCTAGCATCAGGATGCTTTTTGGTTTTTAGGCAGAAAGTCTTAGATGTAACTCTAGGCCAGGCTCCCTGGATTTTCCTGGGGAAAAGAAGTGGCCACACCTTGTCTCTGCATTATGGCCTCTATGCAGATTGGCCAACAGAAAATACTGCTAGGAAACCGGGACCTTGAGTTCTAGCGCTGGCCCAGCCACCCTTGTGAGCTGTAGGCAAGTTAGCTTCATTCCCAGGACCTCAGTTCCTTACGGGTGTAAAAAGATGTACTGCTTTCTCCAGATGCTTCAAAAGACCATTTTACAGAGTAGCAGGTGATGTTACGGAAAGAGCAAAGGCTTTGGAGTCACCCAACCTCAACATTTCCTCAACAAATATTTATTTAGTATCTACTATATGCCATGGTACTGTTCTCAGTGCTAGAGAGGCTGCCCTTGTGAAGCTCACATTTTAATTGGGCGTAGGGGGATCACTCTTAGTCTGTGGCCTTGGTGAATCATTTAGTTCACCTCCGCTTATTTTTTCCAACTATAAAATGGGCATTATCTTAATTCAAGATTTCTCAGGATTAGACACAATGGTATTTAAATCACCTACTATACAATAGGAGTTCAATTAGTGCTATGTAAGTAATATTATATAACATGTGGGCAAATGCTTTTACAAGTGCATAATGCTATCCAGGTGTGTGAATTACTATTTTTTCATCTCTCCTCGGTACTGTATGGCTTTAAGACCACAGACCATCACAAAATTACACTATACAGTTTGTAACTTCTCTTTATTCTTTAAAAGGGACTTCATTTATTAAAGAAATGCTTTTCGAATACCTACTATGTACTAAATACTAGGCTGGCACTGGGGATATAGAAATAAATGAGACTCTCCAAGTCTTACTTAGGATCATAACAATAAATACTTGGATTTCAGCAGGGTTCTTACTTTGGAGGGCTTATTCCTCTAGAGCTTATATTGGCTATTAACTGTTTAGGGAAAAAAAAAAGAAAGAAAACAGACCTTGGCAAGTGGGTTAAGCTAAAGTTTTACTAGAGAGACTGAAAGCTCTGTCTATAAGACCCCTGGCAGTTTTACTCTATTCAAGATGAAACAGGCAATATAAGACATATAGCTGCCTATAGCTGCCTCTGAGGTAAATAGTCAATCTATCAATATCCTTTACAACAAGAGAAAATCAATCAAATTATTCACTGTACCCAGCCATGTGACCAGTGTTGTTATGGATATAAATAAAAGAAAGAAGATATTGAGGGGATATAGATCAATGTAAGATATGATGCCTGCCCTGGAGGCAGGAGGTGGAATGTATTTGTTAATTTACTCATTCATTCATTCATTCATTCAAGAAAAATCTGTTTAAGGGCGCCTGTGTGGCTCAGTCAGTTAAGCGTCCAACTCTTGATTTCGGCTCAGGTCATGATCTCATGGGTCATAGGATCAAACCCTGCATCAGGCTCCCCACTCAGTGGGGAATCTGCTTGAGATTCTCTCTTTCCCTCTGCCTGTGCCCCTCCCCCCAGCATTCTCTCTCTCTCTCTCTCTCTCTCAAATAAATAATCTTCAAAAAAAGAAAGGAGAAGGGGTGCCTGAGTGGCTCAGTCAGTTAAGCATCTGCCTTCAGCTCAGGTCATAATCTCAGGGTCCTGGGATCAAGTCCCGCATGGGGCTTCCTGCTCAAGGGGGAGCCTGCTTCTTCCTCTCCCTCTGCTTGCTGCTCCCCTTGTTTGTGCTCTCTCTCTGTGTCAAATAAATAAATAAAATCTTTAAAAAAATTTTTTTTTGTTTAGTAACCATGGCCTTGAAGGAATTGCACTAGGTCCTGGGTCTTCAAGTGGGAGAACCAACAAAGCAAACATTTATTGAACACCTGTTATGTACCAGACATTATCACTTTACTTACCTCGTCTTAATTTACTCTCCCATCAACCCTAAAAATAGGGTTGTAATCCTTGACCTCAGAGAGTTAATTAGGGTATGAAAGGATGGAAAACAACCATACACAGTGTGAGAAGGAACAGGCCCAGAGCTGGTAAGCTTGGCCGGGGGGGGGGCAGTTTAGCTGTCCCCAGAGAGTAGGGTCAGGCTTCACAGAAGTGATGGTGTTCTCCTTTTACAGCAGGAATAAGACATGTCAAAGAGATACTACTGGGCAGGCAGGGATACAGACAATAGGCGGATAGCTAGGGGTCGATAGCATAGACTGTAAGTGCTGCAGGAGCTAGAGAAACTCCAGGCTCTCAGAACACCAAGTTACCCCTCCCTTCCTATGCATTCACCTAGAGTTGTTGCCTCAACTGAGAATATTGATTTCCCTTAGATAATGACACGGGGACACAGATTTCTAGCCCAATTCATGGTGCGCATGGGGCCTTTTTTATAATTCATGCTCCGTTTTATGAAGGAAGTAGGTCTCTTCTGCTCTGTTCTCTGTTTCAGAGTCAGGAGCTGATCTGTGCACTGATGTCATGCTGGACCTTGATTTGTTTTATGTTGATGACATTTAGGAATAAGAAATGGGAAGCAAACTGATCTTCTTCATTGAGTTTTGATGGATAAAATGGCCTTCTTTAAGCTTTTCTTCTTTCAGTTGGAAAGTATTATAAGATACAAGTTGAACACTGAAGTGTGGATCCAGATAGACATAAGTTCAAATCCTCTATCGGCCCCTTATTAGCTGGGTGATCTTGGGCATGGAATCTCTTCTCCCAAATTTGGATCACAGGATCGAATCAAACTCTGAGAAGTGGAGATACAGTTCTAAATTTGGAGCCCACCAAGGAAAAATTCAGGGAGGACTCCTTTACCCTTCTATTCTTTGAATAAACAAGTGTAACTCAGTGATCACACCTGCAGCATTAAAGCCATCAAGAAAAGACGGAAAGCAGCCAGAGGCTGGTCTCTAACTAGTTTGCTGTCCATTGCTTAAATCAGCAAGCTAAATGCCTAATCCTCAAGAAAATTGTTAGGGTTTTTTGCAATAAATTTTGTCTCCAGGCCCCACTGAGTCTTGGAGATCTGTGATTATACTCAGAATATAGCCTTTTTTGAAATAACGTAACTTGTAAATAGGTAGGAAGTTAGAACTTTTAACCGACAACAAGAACAACAACAACAATAATAATAACAGATTAATTTGAGGGTGCTTACTATACATCAGGCACTGTGTTAAGCACTTTATTATGAATCGACTCTTTTAATCTGACAACACCCTATAATGTAGGTGCTATCATTTATCTCAATTTTAAGATAAGGAAGTTGAGGCACAGATGAGGCACCTGGGTGGCCCAGTCAGTTGAACTATTTATTGACTCTTGGTTTTGGCTCAGGTTGTGATCTCAGCGTTGAGATGGAGCCCTGCATCAGGTGCTGTGCCATGGAGTCTGCTTAAGACTCTCTATCCCTCTCCCTCTGCCCCTCCCCCCATGTGCGCACTCACTCTCTCTCTCTCTCTCTCAAATAAATAAATCTTTAAAAAAAATTTAAAAAGGGAATTGAGGCATAGAAAGGGGTAGTGGCTTGCTTGCCTGGCAGAACCAGGATTTACGTTCACGCTGCTTCAAGGCCCATGCGATGAACCACTCTCCAGCTCTATAAGCCAACTTCTTTAAAAATAATTATAATAACATCGTGTGTGTTCTAATTATAAAAGTAAGTCATGGTAGGAATTTTTGAAACAGAGGAGTAAAGCCGAAATTATTCATATTTTTATCACCCAGGGATAAGGTTTATTAACACTTGGGTCTATTTCCTTTTAGAAATCAAATTACATATATAATTCTCTTTTCAAATAGCATAACACTGCATATAAATTTTTAAATTTAATGTTAAAATTTGAGCATCTTCCCATGTTATTAAATGTTCTTATGAACATAGATTTTAATGGCTGCAAATATTCCAGTTATTTGGAAATATCATAATTTAGTTTTAAAATCTCGTAACACTGGACCATTGGGTTGTTTCCAACATTCCTGAGACTTCTTTGTTGGTTTCTTGAGGATTCCCTAGCTTCATACTTTCAAGAGCTGCCTGGGCTATTGGAAGAACGGCTTATTTTCTATTGAAGGGGATGTGCTCACATACCTCTCGCCAGGTAAGAACACCCCTGAACCACTGAAAACAGGTGATATTTCAGAAAATTCTCTTGAGTGTCCAAATTCTCAATGAGAGTCCAGAATTTTATTCAATTTTTTTTTTCTTTAGATATTTCATTTATTTATTTGACAGAGAGAGAGACAGCGAGAGAGGGAATATAAGCAGGGGGAGTGGGAGAGGGAAAAGCAGGCTTCCCGCAGAGCAGAGAGCCTGATGCAGAGCTCGATCCCAGAACCCTGGGATCATGACCTGAGCTGAAGGCAGACGCTTAACAACTGAGCCACCCAGGCACCTCAGAATTTCATTCAATTAAAAAAAACCTTGTTTAATTTTTTCCTAGTTTTGTAAATAAAATATATATCTTATAAAGAAAGTAGAACATACAAATGAGCAAACAAGGAAAAAAACATCTAAAATCACACCACTCAGCTTGATGAATATTTATCTTTCAACACTATACACTACCTTGTTACCTGCTCATTTTATTAAATAGCATATTACATCCTTTCATAATGTATACATATATCAAATCATCACAATGTACACTTAAATATCTTACAATTTTATTTGTGATAACACCTCAAAAAGCTGTAAAAAAACAAACAGGTACCAAATGGTAACTGATTTCTTCTCAACCCCCCCTCCAACCCACAGGGCTGATCCATACAGACAATCACTTTTAACTCATTTATTTTTACATAAATATGAAGCATTTTTTATGGGGTCCCTACCATCAAGGAGTCTGCCTTCTACTTGAGGAAGCAAGACCCATATTCTTTAATCAAGTCAATAAATGGGCAGAAGACATGAACAGACACTTCTCAAAAGAACACATACAAATGGCTCAGAGACACATGAAAAAATGTTCATCATCATTAGCCATCAGGGAAATTCAAATCAAAAGCACATTGAGATACCACCTTACACTAGTTAGAATGGCAAAAACTGGCAAGAAACAACAAATGTTGGAGAGGTTGTGGATAAAGAGGAACCCTCTTACACTGTTGGTGGGAATGCAAGTTGGTACAGCCACTTCAGGAAACAGTTTTGAGGTTCCTCAAAAATTTAAAAATAGAGCTACCCTATGACCCAGCAATTGCACTACTGCGTATTTACCCCAAAGACAGATGTAGTGAAAAGAAGGGCCATATGCACCCCAATGTTCATAGCAGCAATGTCCGCAACAACCAAACTGTGGAAAGAGCCGAGATGCCCTTCAACAGATGAATGGATAAAGAAGATGTGGTCCATATAGACAATGGAATATTACTCAGCCATCAGAAAGGATGAATACCCAACTTTTACATCAACATGGATGGGACTGGAGGAGATTATGCTAAGTGAAATAAGTCGAGCAGAGAAAGTCAATTATCATATGGTTTCACTTATTTGTGGAACATAAGGAATAGCATGGAGGACATTAGGAGAAGGAAGGGAAAAGTGAGGGAGGGGGAATTGGCGGGAGAGATGAACCATGAGAGACTATGGACTCTGAGAAACAAACTGAGTGTTTTAGAGGGGAAGGGGGTAGGGGGATGGGTTAGCATGGTGATAGGTATTAAGGAGGGCATGTATTGCATGGAGCACTGGGTGTTATATGCAGACAATGAATCATGGAACACTACATCAAAAACTAATGATGTACTGTATGGTGACTAACATAACATTAAAAAAAAAAAGACCCATATTCTTGGGAAAAAGACAAAAAGATAAGACCCAAAGTGGTGTTTCCAATAAGGACATATGTGGGAATAAGGAAACATGCAGAACATTTTACAAATCCAAACCCATTATCCCATCTTTAACCCAGCCCATTGTGTCCAATTTTTCCCTCTGTCCCTCTTTTACCTCAAGTTGCTTGACAGAGGGTGTAGTTAGCTGTGCCATGTATTATGCCCCTAACCAAATGTCTGCCTCTGACTTTTTTTTTTTTTTTAAGATTTTATTCATTTGAGACAGAGAGAATGAGAGAGACAGAGAGCACATGAGAGGGGGGAGGGTCAGAGGGAGAAGCAGGCTCCCTGCCGAGCAGGGAGCCCGATGCGGGACTCAATCCCGGGACTCCAGGATCATGACCTGAGCCGAAGGCAGTTGCTTAACCAACTGAGCCACCCAGGCGCCCCTGCCTCTGACTTTTAAAGAGATACTTCTACCTCACCTTTCTAATTTATTAAAAAAAAAAAAAAAAAAGGAGTACATTTGTACCAGAAGCTAAGCCTAAGTTTATTTTATTTTATTTTAAGATTTTATTCATTTACTTGAGAGAGAAAGTGTGAGAGAGGAAGCACGAGAGGGGGAAGGGTCAGAGGGAGAAGCAGACTCCCTGCCGAGCAGGAAGCCCAATGTGGGACTCGATCCTGGAACTCCAGGATCATGACCCATGACGAAAGCAGACGCTTAATCGACTAAGCCAGCCAGGCTAAGCCTAAGTTTATTTTAAAAGACTCTTGTTTGAAATCAGAAAAGACAGGACTCTGAGCTGCTCCAGTTTTCCCAGACAGACGTTATTAAAAATGGGAGTCTTATTTCCAGAGGAATTGTGAGCCAAGGGATTGCTATACTAAGGGTATGACAAGTGGTAAAAAGATCAGATGAAACATAATCATCTTGCTTTGTGATCAAACTAATGCTGAAGGAGCTTCAAAATGCCTTATTTTGTAAGCTGTCTGAGGGAATTAAGCAAGCAGTTTGAGTTAAAACTCCTACAGCTCTCTCTATTTCATAGCTTCAGGTCATTCCCATAGCATCACTCTGAACTCACTTTTATTATTTACCAGAACCCCACAATGTATAATTAAATAATCAATTATGTTTTAAAGAGATTTAAAAGTAGTAACAACCAAAGAAGGTCTTTTCTATCCACCCACAGAGTTACCATTACTGGTGCTCTTGTTTCCTCTGTGCAATCCAGATTTCCATGTGGTATAATTTTCCTTCTTCCTGAATGTCCTTTAGCATTTCTTATAGTGTAGATCCGCTGGTGCAAATCTTCTCAGCTTTTGTATATCTGAAGAAGTCTTTATTTGTCCTTTCACTTTGAAAGATGTTTTCACTGGGTATAAAATTCAAGGATGACAGTTGTTGTTTGGCTTGGTTTGTTTTTTTCTGTCAGTACCTTTAAAGACATTGTTTCATTGTCTTCTGGTTTGCATTTTTTTCAGACAAGAACTTTACTGGTCTGTTGTCATTCTTATCTTTGTTCTTCTGGCAGATTGTAAGATTTTCCTCCTTTCACTGGTTTTGAACAATTTGATTCTGATGTGTGCTTTGGTGTAGTTCTCTTCTTGTTGCTTATGCTTGGGTTTGTTGAGCTTCTTAGATCTGCGGGCTTAGGATTTTTATTAAAGTTGGAAATTTTTCAGCCATTATTTCTTCAAAATGTTTTGTCCTCCCATCTCTTCTCTGTTACGGCCTGAATTGTGTTCCTTCAAAATTCATATGTTGAAGCTCTAACCCCCGATGTGACTATATTTGGAAATAGGGCATTTAGGAAGGTAATTAAGGTTCAGTAACGTCATAAGGGTGAGGCCCTGGCTGTGTCCTTCTAAGAAGAGGAAGAGACACCAGAGATCAATCTCTTTCTACACACATGCACAGAAGAAAGGCCAAGTGAGGACACAGTGAGAAAGCAGCTGTCTACAAAACAGGAAGAGAGATCTCACTAGAAACCAACCCTGAAGTCACCCTGATCTTGGACTTCCCACCTCCAGAACTGTGAGAAAATAAGTTTCTGTAGTTTAAACTGCCCAATCTGTGATATTTGTTATGACAACTGTAGAAGGCTATTATAATAGTTCAGAGAATTCCCATTTTAGCCATCCCACTCACCTCCACCAGACATCCAGTTTCCCCTATTATAAACATCCTACAGTAGTGTGGTATATTTGTTAAAATTAATGAACCAATATTGATATATTATTATCAGCTAAAGTCCATAGTTTATTCAGATTTAATCTTTCCCTAATATACTTTATTCTACCCAGGATTCTTCTAGTATACCAAATTACATTTATTTGTCATGTCTCCTTAGGTTCCTCTTGGCTGTGATAGTTTCTCAGAATTTCCTTGTTTTTGATGACCTTTGAAATTTTCAGAGGCACTGGTTAGGTTATAATAGGATGCCCCTCTATTGGATTTTATCTGGTTTATTTTCATGATTAGATTAGGGGTATGAGTTTGGCCATACCAAAACAATACCCTTCTGAGCATTCTTCTTGACAACCAGTATAGCACAAGGTTTTTCCACTCTGGGTACTAGGAACATAAATTATTCCTGGCCCTGTGTGAAATCTGAAGACTGTGGGCTCCTTTCCAGTGGGTCTTTTCCCTTACTTGGGTAGGTTCCTCATTCATATATCCAGTTGCTACTTACCTGAGGACTGAAAAGGAACCATAGTTTTCTGGAGCCCTTGCTCTATCTCTGTGCAGCTCTCTCCTCTCTGGCACTCTGCCCTGTGAATTCTGTCTGCCTTGCTTCCTCCAAACTCACAACTCTGGCTACTCAACTCAGGGAGATTACCGGGCTCTGTTTGGGATTTTCCTCCCTATACTGTATAGCCTGGAAACTCTCTAGGCACTAAACTAGGGCTATCATGGGGCTCACCTCATTTATTTCTTTTCTCTGAGGGATTACTGTCCTAGGTTTCATGTGTCCAATGTCTGAAAACCATTACTTCATATTTTGTCTTTTTTCTCAACCTTTTTTTTTAACGGAACACTTAGTGAATTTGCTGGTCATCCTTGCACTGGGGCCATGCTAATCTTCTCCACATCGTTCCAATTTTAGTATATGTGCTGCTGAAGTGAGCACTTGTTTCTCAACTTTAAGGGGAGAGAGTAAATCCAGTTTCTCAGTATTATGGCCAAATACTGAAGTCAAAATTATTTTTTTGTTTTATTGTGGTAAAATATACGTATCATAAAACTTACATTTAGCCATTTTAAGTGTACAATTCAGTGGCATTAAGTGCATTTACCTTGTTGTGCAACCATCACCACCATCTACCTCCACAACTTTTCCATCATCCTAAACTGAAACCCAGTACCCATCAAACAATAACTCCCCATTTTCTCTTCTCAGCCTTTGAAAACCACTGTTCTGTTCTCTGTCTCCGTGAATTTGACTACTCTAGGTTCCTTATAGATATGGAATCATATATCTGTCCTTTTGTTTCTGGCTTATTTCACTTAGTGTAAAGATTTTATTTATTTGAGAGAGAGAACATGAGTGGGGGGAGGAGCAGAAGGAGAGGGGAAGCAGACCCCCTGCTGAGCAGGGAGCCCGAGGTGGGGCTCAATCCCAGGACCCCAAGATTATGACCTGAGCCAAAGGCAGACGCTTAACCAACTGAGCCACCCAGGCGCCCCTTATTTCACTTAGTGTAATATCCTCAAGGCTTATCCATGTTGGAGCATGTGTCAGAATTTCTGTCTTCTTTCTTTTTTTAAGATTTTATTTATTTATTTGACAGAGAGCAGGAGAGAGAACAAGAGAAAGCACAAGGGGAGGAAGGGGTAGAGGGAGAGGGAGAAGCAGACTCCCCACTGAGCAGGGAGCCGCATGCAGGACTTGATCCCAGGACTCTGGGATCATGACCTGAGCCAAAGGCAAATGTTTAACCAACTGAGCCACCCAGGCAGCCCAGAATTTCTGCCTTCTTGAAGGCTGAATAATATTCCATTGTAGGTATATACCACATCGTTATTATCCATTCATCTGTCAATGGATATTCAGATTGTTTCCACCTTTTGGCTATGACTAATGCTGCTATGAACATTGGTGTATGTTACGGACTGAATTGTGTCTCCACAAAATTCATGTTAAAGCTCTAGCCCCCAATTTGACTATATTTAGAGATAAGGCCTTTAGGGAGGTAATTAAAGTTAAATGATATCATAAGGGTGGGATCCTAATCTGATAGGATTTGTGTCCTTATGAGAAGAGGAAGAGAGATCAGAGATTTATCTGTCTGCATTCAGAGATTGATCTATTTGCATGCAGACAGACTAAGTGGGGACACAGCAAGAAGGCAGCTGTCTACAAGGTAGAAAGACAGATATCACCAGAAATGCACCCTGACACCACTCTGATTTTGGACTTCTCCAAAACTGTGAGAAATTACATTTCTGTTGCTTAAGCCACCCAGTCTGTGGTATTTTGTTATGGGAGCTTGAACTGACTAATACAGTGTACAGGTATCTGTTTGAGTCCCTCAGTTCCAGGAGTGGAACTTCTTTGAATTTTTTGAGGAACTTCTATACTGTTTTCTGCAGTGCGTAATTACATTTTTAAAAAGATTTTATTTATTTATTTATTTATTTATTTATTTATTTATTTATTTGAAAGGGGGGGCAGTGGGGGGAAGAGCAGAGAGAGAGGGACAAACAGACTCTGCATTGAGTGTGGAACCTGACATGGGGTTGATCCCACAACTCCAGAGATCATGACCTAACCCAAATCAAGAGTTGTATGCTTAACCAACTGAGCCACCCAGGTGGCCTGTGTAATTACGTTTTATCATCAATTTCTCTGGCTAGAAAGTAAGCTCTGGGATGGCAGATTAAATCTCTTGTATATGTAGTGCATAGCATGTTATAAATGCTCAGTAAATATATGTCAACTCCATGAGCAAATACATGAATTTTTGCACCTGAAAATTATTAGTAGTAATAACTATTTGAAACAGCATTATATTGTAGAAAAAATTCATGAAACTGAAATTTTCATTGTACCTTTGCTACCAACTTACTTGTGACCTTGTATAAAATATTAAATCTCTTGGGATTTCAGTGTTGTCACCTGAAGATGAAAGAGTTGTACTGAATGATCTCAAGGTCCTTTTAGCGCTAATACGTCTTGGTTCTCTAATTCTCAGTGCTGGGATACCTAGTATCATTAGTTTTACATACTTGAAAATACTATGGCTTGTCAAGTTGCCTGCTATTAGGGCTTGGGCAAAGCAGGGTACCAGGTTAAGGTCCTGATGGGTTGAACTGGGTTGGCTATTTCCCAGAATTACCAACGGTAGAGGACACATCAAAGATTAGGTTAATAAAAGCAATATCAGTTATCAAAACTAAGAGTCAAGTACAAGGGCTTTAGGTGGGAGCCAATGATACCACAAAGAGGTCAGGAAATGGGCTGCAAAGCTAGACTACAAAGCTGAATGGTGGTTGGCTTCATTATGGTGGCTGTAGAAAGTGCTGGGTCTCCAGAGTTCTGTGACAGGATTCTTTGTGTCTGTCTTCTAGGATATAAAATTGGAGTGTTAATTACTACTTTTTCTACCACTTAGGCCAAAGATAAATGGAAATAAAAAACTCCAAAAAGAACCAGGCCTTAATTTTTTATGAAATGTTTGAAAAATTAAATGTAAAATTTATTTAAGTTAGAGCAAAATGTAAAAATTGGTGAATTTGGAAAAGAGTATTTAGGAGTTCCTTATATTAGTCTCGTAACTTTTCTGTAAGTTTGAAATTATAAAAACTAAAAGTTATGAAGAAGAAGAAGAGTATTTTAATGTATTTTAAGGAGAGTAAGAGAAAAACCAGAAGAGGACATACAAGAGCTTGCCTAAGTGTCCTTTATCTGCCTCTCTTCCTAGAGTACACTCTACTTTTCCTGGAAGTATTAGAGTTGCCATAATTTAAATCCATCCCCACTCTGGGGAATATTTACTTCACTCTGGAAACATTTTATATGGGACTTTACCCACAACAACTTTAGAATTGATTTTATAAGCATAGAAGAACTGCTTCTAGGGCAAAGTATCTAAATCATCTTATTATAGAAGTTTTTTGACATTGTTCCTAGGTCTACATCAAAGTATCAGTGTATTAATATCTAGAACTCTAATTTGACATTAGAAATTCAAGAAACCACAATTTTAGATTTACCAGCTTATCAGAAATCCTCTGATTTTTAGCTAAACTACATCATTACTTTGGAAGAAAGTATTTCCAAAATATAAATCTGATAAAGTGCTTATATCCAGAATAAAGAACTCTTAAACCTCAGTAATAAGAAGATAACATGATTTTTTTTTTAAGGTAAAAGATATGAGGACATGTCACCAAAGAAGAACATAGCAAATAGATGCATCAAAAAATGTTTAATACCATTAGTCATTAGGGAAATGCAAGTTAATATGGCAATAAAATACCACTACACAGGCTCTAAAATGGCTAAAATTAAAACACACTGATAATACCAACTGTTGGCAAGACTGTGGAATGGCCACAATGTTTGTACATTGCTGGCGGGAATGCAAAATTTTATACCCACTAGGGAAAGCAATATGACTGTTTCTTACAAAATTAAGCATCCACTTACCATCTGATCCAGCAATCCCACTCCTATATATTTACCAGAGAGAAATGAAAACATACTTCACTCAAAGACTTGTACTTGAGTATTCCTAACAACTTTGTTTATAATCATCAAAAACCAGCATCACCCAAATGTTCACCAACTGATGAAGGAATAGACAGTGTGTGCTATGTCCATACAGTGGACTACGACTCAGAAACAAAAAGGAACATACTACTCACACACACAACAACATGGGTGAATCCCAAAAGCATTATGTTAAGAAAAAGAAGGCAGACACGAAAGATCACACACTGTAATTTCATTTATGTAACATACTGGAAAAGTCAAAACTAGAGTTAATAAAGCAGATTAGTGGTTGCCTGGTGCCAAAGATAGGGAGAGAATTGCAAAGGGGCAGGAGGGAATCTTTGAGGTTTGATGGAAATGTTCTATGCCATAATTGTGAAAGGTTTTCTTTTTTTAAAAGATTTATTTATTGGGGCACCTGGGTGGCTCAGTCGTTGAGCGTCTGCCTTCAGCTCAGGTCGTGGTCCCAGGGTCCTGGGATTGAGCCCCGCATCGGGCTCCCTGCTCTGCTGGAAGCCTGCTTCTCCCTCTCCCACTCCCCCTGCTTGTGTTCCCTCTCTTGCTGTGTCTCTCTCTGTCAAACAAATAAATAAAATCTTAAAAAAAAAAAAAAAGAGTGCTGAAAATTTATTTTAAATAAATAAATAAATAAAAGATTTATTCATTTGAGAGAGAGAGTTGGGGGTGGAGGGGCAGAGGGAGAAGGAAACTGAATCCCAAGCAGACTCTGCACAGAGTGAGGAGCTCCATGCAGGGCTTGATCCCATGACCCTGAGATCATGACCCTAGCCGAAACCAAAAGTCAGATGCTCAACCAACTGCGCCACACAGACACCCCAGTTGTGAGGGTTGTTAAACAAATATATGCACTTACGAGAATTCATTGATTATACACTTAAATTTTGTGAATTTTACTGTAGTCAATTATACCTCAATAATGCTGATTTTAAAAAAACTTTACAAACTTAAGCCATTCTTTTTATTGCCCCAATATTTTTATCCCAGTGGATATCTGTTATTAGGACCACAGTAACTGCTCTTGGAAATTAATAATAAATAGCATCAATTGATAAATGTTTAAAATAGGAGAATGACCTATGCTGCCAACTTCACATTTTTCAGGATAAATTAAAAATAAGAGGGGGGGGGGCTAACATAATGGAATTTGTTTTGTCAGAAGGCTGCCATGGTGTTTTATTTGATGTGAAATGGAAAGGTGACAAATATGGGGATCATTTTAGTTCAGATGTATCAAATCTCCTTATTATTCTAGAGTAAATATTAGTGGATTGAATGAATCTCAAGCTGTAGACATTTCTCAGGTCTATTTTTAAACTCAAACTGGCTCTTTCCCAGAAAGAAGAGAAACAAAAATTTACTGGCAGTAAAGCCTTTACCTTTTTTCATTGAATTTTCTGAGGAGATTTAAAAAAAAAAGCCTCTGAAAAATCAGAACAGATGGAACATTACGAAGAGCACTGAAAAACAGAATACTTTTCAGAGTACTTAGAAGAAAATAAAGTGCTCAAAAAGACCCTGTCTTTTTAGAAAATCAGTTGACTAGAGACAAAGTATCAAATGTAGTAAATATTTGCCTTTCTCTGAAGGAACTGAAAACAATAAAAGCCCAGTCACATTAAATTGTTCTGAAGGTTGTTCTGTAAGGCACCAGTCCAAAGGATTTCCATCTGAAAGGATTCTGTAGAATTCTTCTTAGAAATAAGATAGTTGAATGGTTTGGGGAAAGCCTGAGAGAATTGATAAAAATGTTGCTTGTTAACATTCACTCTCTCTTTTTCCTCACCATAAAACTATCCTTTAAATATCAGAAAAGTTAAATTTTAAACTCTCCAAGTGGAAAACGTAGCAGAGAAAATCCCACATATGGCACCATGTTTTGCGCTCCTAAAGGCTTCACAATCTCCATTTGTAGATAGTTGAATAGGTATTAGAGTAGTTGCCCGGGTCTTTGCAACAGGTAAAGGATGAGAAGTGGCCTATACAAGGATCGTGGGAGAGTGTGGAGGGCTCCAGGTGTTAATCCTATTTTCCAGTTCACCAGACTTCTTCATCGCAGACTTGCTACCAAACCATTGGGAATGAGACAGTGTAAGGGAACATGTTAACAGCAGCCAGTGAAATAGACCAAAAAACTGTCAGTCCCAGGAAAAGTACTAGAGAGGAGAATCACAAATGCAGCAGTGAATCTTTGCCAAACAGATACAGTTGGTTTGTTGGTTTTTTTTTTTAAACATCACACTTGACAAATCCTTCCTGGGTTTCAAAGGGAAGAGACAAATAAGCTTCCATTTTGTTATCAATAAAGGTAGCAAGTTGTAAAAAGCTTAAAAACTGTTTTAAGAGTAAACTATAGAAGGAACATGGCACACTATCATAAAGTAAGAAAAAATAAAGAAAAAGAAGTGAAGTGAAAACAATAAAAACAAAATCTTCCTTGAATGGAAACTGGAAGTACATTTCCTTGGCTGAAGATCCAGTGTGAATAAAAGTGGAAAAAAAATAACATCTTGATAAGGCCAAATAAAATGGTAAACCAGCCTTCAGTACTGATGTGATTGTCAAGAAGCCTTTAGATGGGTGATCTGGAGTGCTGGTCTTTTGACACCTGAAGCTATTTACTAAGCTTAAAGAAATAGAAAAATTCTCAAAAAATAAAAAAAAAAGCTTTCAAAATTACTTCATTCTGATTCTCTGTGTTTGGAAAAATCAAATAGATGCCTATAGCTCTTAGATGAGCAGGGACTAAGATGCATAGGTGTGGTATTGTGATAAATTCAAAGTATTTGGAAACCATTGTGTCTGTGTCTGAATGTTTGGAATTGCAAGATGTTCGCAAAGATGATGATCTAAAAGTGGATGATCAGGCCTGGCTTCAAATGGCTGCCTGAATGAAAATGGGGATTTTAGGAAACCCATTACAGACCTCTCTGAGCTCTAGAAACCAGCATGGTTTAATGATGTCACTGCCTCTAAGAGAGAGCAGGTGATATGTTGCTTTGATTATTTGACAAGCATATCTCCCCTTCAGGGACGGAGTGTAATCCAAGATGCCAGGTACATTCTAGCACCTGGATCTGATGTCTAGAGTCTCAAGAAGCCTGGGAATCTCAGAAAGGCTGAGAACTGGACCTGGGCTCTCATGGGGGAGGACTTCTTAAGGAAATTATTTTTTCTTCTTGGCTAAAAAAGCACTCAGGAGGAAATGTGTCTTCTTTTACTGCCATTGGATAAATAGATGGTCCATCCATCCATCTATTTATTATAGTCAACAAATATTTTTCAGCATTTATTATGTGCCAGGCACTGTGGGTGCTGAAGATAAAGCAGTTAAAGAGACCCTCATGGAGTTTACATTCTAATGGAGAAGTCCCAAAATAAACAAGTACATAAATATTATACTTATAGATTGTAAATGAGCTCTGAGGAAAATAAACAGGGTGATGAGAGGATGAATAAGAAGGTCACTAAAGTGAATAAAGTTCACTATAATTAGTGGTTAGGTCACATAGAGCCAAGTCTTAATGGATGAGAAAAAGTTAGCCATATGGAAACAACAGGGAAGGAAAGAATGTTTCAGGCAGAGGTAATACCAAGTACAAAGGCCATAAAATAGAAAAGAAGGAACATCTATTGTGGTTAAGGGAAGAGTGACATAAGATGAGGTTAGAGAGATATGAAATTAGGATCTTATTCTGAATGCACTGGGAAATCATTGATGGCTTTGAAGCAGGACAAAAAGATTTGACATTTTAGTAAGATCACTTTACTGTTATATTGAAAGTATATTGGAATGGGACAAACACAGAAGCAGTGAGACCAGTTAGGAGATGCAAAGTAATGGTAACTTGTGCCAGGGGTATCTATTTATCCCAATGAGAAGTGGGATCTACATCTCTTCCCCTTAAGTTTGGGCAGGCTTGTGACTACTTCTATCAATAGAGTAACAGTGGAATTGACCCTGGGACATCTGAATTTAGACCATAAAAGGCCATATCTTCTCTGCTGGAACTTGGCTTGATCCACCATGTAAGAAGTCCACCTACCCTGAGTTTTCTCTAGGCTATGAAGGAGCCTAGGCACATGAAGGGGCCATGTGTAAATGTTCCAGTCAACAGCCCCAGCTGAGGTCCCAGTTGACAGCCAGGATCTGCAATCTGATGTGTGAATGAAGATGTCTCCAGATAATTCCAGCCCTGCATTGTTAAGTCACCCCTAGTCTCTGAGTCTTCTCAACTGAGTTCCCAAGATATCTTGTTGCAGAGATAAGTCATTCCTGCTGTTCCCTGTCTGAATTCCTGACGTATTAAGATTTGAGGTGGTTTGTCACATAGAAAACAGTAACTGGACCACTGGGAGAGGAACATCTTTGAGGGGAGAAATTAAGAGGGCATAATGTAAAGCAGCTGAATAGAGAATTAAGTGGTTTGTTGGACATATGAGTGTAAGCAGACAACTGGGCTGGAGATATGCTATTGGCAAGCAGCATATGGAGCCTATCTACTTTCCTGGGACTGGGTGAGTCCACTTAGGGTAATGAGTGGGCAGAGAAGAGAGGCTAGTTCAAGACCTCATTCTGAAAAAGTCTAGTACTTAGAGGTAGGTAAGAGGAGAAAGAGAAAAGGAAATTGAGAAAGAGTGCCCAGTGAGGCAAGAAAAAAACTGAGAGAATGGTTTGTCCCAAAAGCCAAAAGAGAAACTTATTTCCAGAATGAAGAGAGAGTCAACTTTGTCGAAAACTTTTGGGAGTCAAAAAGATAAACGTGGTCATTGAATTCAGCAGCAAGGGGATCACTTGTGACCTTGAAAAAGAATAATTTCAGTGAGGGTAGATTGTTCAGAAACATAATGGGGTTTTGATCTCTCTCAAGGAATGAAGAACAGTACATTCTTTCGGAAAAAGTTGGATCACCATGCCATATACAGCTAGCTTAAGTGCTACCCAAACTGCATAATTTACCTGGGAGGGGAATTGCACAATGTAGGAAACAGCATACATTTTTGGCATCAGAACTCATTGAGCTTCAGTTTCTTCATCTGTAAAATAAGTATAATAATACTTCTTCATAGGATTGTTAGAAGCAAAAAATGAGATAACATTTTAACACAGTGCTAGGCATAAAGAAGTTTGCTCAGTGCTCGTTCATTGAAAACACACTCATTGAGTGCCTACTGCATGCCAGGCCCTGGGTACCTGGATACAAAGACAAGAAGTCTCAGTCTGTGATCTCCAGAAAACTATGGATGAGGATAAGATCATCATGTCAATGGGGTTGTGACAAAGGAAAAAAAAACCTGAAATGTGTCTGGGGGAGTCAAAGAAAGCTATACCAAGGGAATAACATTTCATCTGTGACTGGAGGGCATGGGTTCGGTTTGCCAGGTGGACGAGCTGGGGAGGGCATTCCAAGCAGAGAGAGCATCACGTGCAAAGGCTCAGGGATGGGACTGAGCATAGCATGTTCTGGAGCTATAGAGAGCTGAGTGTTACTGCGGTATAACCTGTACAGACCAGGTGGAGGTGGTGGACGGAAGGTGGTCAGGGATGAGGCCAGGCTGGCAAGAAGGAATGGGAGGATGAAAAGCCTCATTTGGGGGCGCCTGGGTGGCTCAGTCAGTTAAGTGTCTGCCTTCGGCTCAGGTCATGATCCCAGGGTCCTGGATCGAGTCCTGCATGGGGCTCTCTGCTCAGCGGGGAGTCTCCTTCTCCCTCTGCCTCCACCTCCCACCCCCGGCTTATGCTCTCTCTCTCTCCGTCAAATAAATAAATAAAAATCTTAAAAAAAAAAAAAAAAAAGAAAGAAAGAAAGAAAAAGAAAAGAAAAGCCTCATTTGTCATGCAGAAAAGTTTAGATTTTATCCTGAAGGGTTAAGGAACCACTGGCCCAAGGAAGTGACAAAACCATTCTTAGGCACGGAAGGTGGACTAAGTTTCCTCACCTTTGTAAAATGCCTTGGCCTTTGCACTTAAAAAAAAAAAAAAAAGGTATCTCTGAGCAATGCTTGGCAGGACATGTGCTATAAATTATTTTTCCAATTGTGACACTGGACTGTTTTCATTCTCTTGTAGGGAGGAACTCATGGACCAGTTGAACAGAGTAGAGAATCCAGAAAGAGACTATGTTAGAGGAAAGACTAAATTAGCTTTCTATTCTTTCCATAGAGGATAATGTCAATGCCATATGAAGTGGTGATCAAAGAGCCTGTAGCAAAAAAAAAAAACAAAAAGGCAAAAGTATGAAAGAGATGTGGTACATTTAATTTAAAAAAGATGTCATACATTTAATAGTGATATGAGGATGGCATTATCTAGCTTTTGTGACATGTGGTATTTGTAGTTTTATAGATTTGTGATTTGATATGCTTTCTTTCCCATCTTAACCTCTAAATATTTTTTTGTATCAATGATTTTGCATTCTTTTTCTTAAAGAAGGTTTTAAAAATTGAGTATGCCTTAGATCGCACAAAACCTGGATAAACCATTGAGTACTGCATTATCCTTTATTGGTTTCCCTAAACTGGCTTGCAACTTTGTAAATAGTTATTTTATGAAACTCTACTCCATTTCCCCATTTAACATGCCATCTGTTTCCAGTACCATGACTGATACAACAATGTTCATGTGAATCATAATCTTTGTCTATCATTTATACATTATATTCTTCTGTAAGTATGAAGAAATTGACAGTAACAAAAAGGATATAAGAGATATCTATAAGGGCGCCTGGGTGGTTCAGTCGGTTGAGCGTCTGCCTTCAGCTCAGGTCATGATCCTGGGATCCTGGAATCGAGCCCCGTGTCGGGCTCACTGCTCAATGGGGTGTCTGCTTCTCCCTCTCCCCCTCCCTCTGCCCCTACCCCCCCACCCCCAGCTCGTGCACTCTCTCTAATAAATAAATAAAATCTTTTTAAAAAGAGAGATCTACATATCTACTTATCTATCTGCTCTGTGTATGTGTGTGTGTATATTTGTATACACACATTGTATACATCAACATCATGTATAGATTATGAATAGATTAAGTAATTGTTAACAATGCTCCATGGAGAGGACAGGAGAACAAAGGACAGAGATTAGATGAGAAACTACTTTTATTATAGTCTCTTTTATTGTTGAATATTTTTCATGTTTATGTATTTATTTCTCAATTGAATCACATTTGGGGTTCATTTTTGTTCAAACTAGTTCAGTAGGTACTTTTTGAGGGGGAACAAAATATAGAGTTGGGTTTTACTGAAGGTTGATCAATATAGTTTATTTTAATGTTTTATGTCCACCCTAAGTTTTCCTGTACTCAGAAGATTTCTGGGACTGATGATTAGGCCTTAAAGAATAGAATAGCTTAATGTTGCCCATCAAGTAATAGGGGGAAAAGTAACACTTACCACTTTATTCAGATCTTACCTTTGAAATATTCTCTGAGGTGCTTCCTATGAGGAGAGCTTACATTTACTAAAAGACTAAATGGTCTTTTTATTTATTTTTGAGGGTCTCCCTAGAGTTGCATAGTAATTTTCAGGCACAATACAAAATACCCAGACAATTTTTTCACACATATCCCCAGCCATAGAGCTGACCCTCAGTACCTTGCTCTCATGAAGCGGGAACCCATATCCATCCCAGCCCCATCCAGCTGATTGAAGCCAAAGCCCAATTCCCTGTCAGGGAAACTTGCCGGGAGTACGGTCTGCAATCCTGAGTAGCTCCCCGTCAAGGATTCCTCTCATACACTCCACATGTGCAGAAGACTAGAAAGAATGCTAGAGTCATCTTAAAGGAAGGGTAGTTTGTTGGGTGGGAGCCTTTTGGACACCCACACATCATATTGCAGAGTAGCCTGCCTCTTAGCCTGCTGGGATAGAGGCCCTGGAGCCTGGGAGGCAGCTGAGGCTTGGGAAATTTTGCTAGGGAAGTGGGGAGAGGGTACCCCTTGCTATGCAAACATATCCCCACAAATCCAGAAGAGAAAGAATGGAGAAATATGGCCTACAAAGTTGAACCCATTTCCTTTTTATGGTCCGTACTATCTTCTGCCCGCAGTTTATCTGTTCCAGTCACTGAATGCCTCAGGAAAGCTAATGATCTCTGGAAAATGGTAGTTGACAGTACTTTACCTTGAATGTTTCTCCCCTACACAAATGATTTCATCATGGCTAGGGAAGAATGCAACCATGTGACTTCACCCCCCACCAACCAAAATACTTTCCATTGTCCCCATGCCTCAAATTCTCTTGATAAGACAAAGCCTTTTATTCCATGGTTAGAGATAAGGCAAAGTACCCTAGGAAGTGGAGCTTATTGGCTTAAATACACAGGAAAGTTGTTAAGGGATCCCCTCAGGAAAATCCTTTCCAGGGGAGCTGAAGACCTTCTGACACCTCATTGTAAAAATTCTTTTTTCTGATGGGAAGCAGATGGAATTAACAAGCTGCGACATCTGTCTATTGTTCTCAAGCAAGGCACATGTGAATCTTTGTGTCCTTTCTCAGGAGGTAGGCTTTATATCTGCATTGAGGGACAAGAACATCTACAAATATCCTACTTTGTTTAGGAATCATGCTCATTCTTTATGTTTCTATAAAATAAAACAAAGAAACCTGCCTGCAGTGACTCGAATGAGATAAGAGAATTGTGATTGGAAGACCCCAAGGGTCCTTAATTTCTGCCTTGAAGAGAGAAATACAAAAGCTCAACACTATGGCCCCCACCCCTTCTTATCACCTTGGATGGTTTGCAAAGACCTGGCTCTAAGAGAACAGACCAAACTCCACAGAAGGACTACCAGGTCTGGGCATGAACAATTATGATGACTCAGGAATCCCAGCTTCAGAGAGTGAGGTCAGACACAGTACGGCCAATGCCTAACACTGATTTTTTTTAAATAACTGATACTTATTATTTTTAAACCTTGATTTTTATTATGTATGACTGACATACAGTAAATAACATATGGTTGAAATGCACAGTTTGGTAAGTTTTGACATATGAATATACCCATGGTATCATCACCACAATCAAGATAGTTTAAATACCCATCACCCCCAAAAGATTCCTCATGCCCTGTCATAATCCCTTCCTCTTGTACCTGCCTACCTCATCCACCAGGACACCACTAATCTGTTTTCTATTACTATACATTAGTCTGGATTTTCTAGAATGTTATATAAAAGAACTCATACAGTACATACTCTTTTTTTGTCTGCTTCTTTTGCTCAGCGTAATTATTTGGGGATTCATCCATGTTGTTGAATGTATCAGCAGTTGATTCCTTTTTATTGCTGGGGAGTATTCCATTGGGAATATACCACATATGCCACAGTTTGTTTGTCCACTCACCTATAGATGGACATTTGGGTTGTTTTCAGTTTGGTGCTATTACACATGAAGATGCTATGAACATTCACGTATAAGTCTATGTAGATGTTTGCTTTATTTTCTCTTAAGTGAATACCTAGGAGTGAATGTCTGGATCATATGGTAGGTATATGTTTAACTTTTTAGGAAACTACCCAACGATTTTCCAAAGTAGTTGTACTATTTTATATTCCCACCAGCAGTATATAAGAGTTCAAGTTCCTTTACCTCCTTGCCAACACTTGGTATGGTCAGTCTTTTTAATTTTAGCCATTCAGTAAGTGTATAGTGGTACTTAATTGTGGTTTCAATTTGCATTTTCCTAGTACTTAATGGTGCTTACCATCTTTTAAAATATGCTTTTTAAAGTTTATTTATTTATTTATTTATTTATTTGACAGAGAGAGAGCAGAGTGAGCAAGAGAGAACACAGGTTGGGGGGGACGGGCAGAGGGAGAGGCAAACTCCCCACTGAGCAGGGAGCCTGAGACAGGACTTGATCCCAGGATCCAGGGATCATGACCTGAGCCAGAGGCAGACACTTAGCTGTCTGAGCCACCCAGGCACTCCTAAAATATGTTTATCTGCCATCCATGTCTGTTCAAATCTCTTGCCCTTTTTTTTTAATTGGGCTGCTTACTTTCTTATTATTGAGCTTTGAAGGCTTTTTAAAAATATATTCTACATGCACGTCCTTTGTCAGATATAAGCTTGTAAATCCCATTTGCAAGACTCTATTTTCAAATAAGAATAATAAACCAGCTTTTGGTTTCATTGATTTTTCTCTATTGGTTTTCTGTGTTCTGTTTCACTGATTTCCACTCTGATCTTTATTATACCTGCTCTTCTGCCCATTTTGAGTGTCGTTTTCTCTTCTTTTCCTAATTTCTTAGGGTAGAAAGTGAAGTCGTTAATTTGGGTCCTTTATTCCCTCCTAATATAGGCATTTGGAACCATAAATTGTCTTTTAAATACATCTTTAGCAGCACTGTGCAAATTTTGATCAGTTGTATTTACATCCAAGTCAAATAGCTTTCTAATTTCTCTTTTGACTCTTTCTGACCCGTGGGTTACTTAGAAGTATGTTATTTAATTTCCAAATATTTGGGAACTTTTTGATTTCTAATATATATTCACTGTGTTCAGAGAAAATATATTTAAATTTTTAAGTTTATTGAGACCTGTTATATACACCTATACCAAGGTCCATCTTGGTAAATATTTTGTATGCAATTAAAAAGAATGTTATTTTGCTGATGTTTGTTAATGCCAATTAAGTCTTGGTTGCTAGTATTGTTATATCAATTATTGAAAGAGTACTATTGAAATCTCTGGATGTAATTGTTGATTTCTCCTTGCAGCTCATCATTTTGTCCTACTGATGAATTGACCCCTTTATCCTTATAAAATAATCTTCTTTACCCTTGGCAATATTCTTCATTCTGAAATCTACTTTTCATTTATTTATATAGCCACTCTAGAATTCTTTGACTAATGCTAATACGGTATATATTTTTCCCTCCTTTTTCTTTTAACCTATTTGTGTCCATTATATGTAACGTGGATTCCTTTTAGGCAGCATAAAGGAAGGTCTTGCTTTTTATCCAACCTGACAATCTCTGCCTTTTCATTAGGATGTTTAGTCCATTATATATAATGTGATTATTGCCACAGTTAGATTTAAATCTGTCATGTCACTATTTGTTTTCTATTTGACCCCTATATTCTTGATTCCTCTTTTCTTTTTTTTCTTTTTTTGTCTTCTTTTGGATTATATGAGTATATTTTATGATTCCATTTTATCTCCTTTGTTGACTCATTAGCTATAACTTTTTGTTTTGTTATTTTAGTGGCTGTTTTAGGGTTGTTAGTATATATGTTTAACTTATCACAGTTGACTGTTTTTTAAAAATTTATTTATTTATTTGAGAGAGAGAGAGTGCACGAGAGCGGGGGAGGGGCAGAAGGAGAGGGACAGAATCTCAGACTCCCTGCTGAGCACAGAGCCCAATGCGGGGCTCAATCCCATGATCCTGAAATCATGACCTGAGCCAAAATCAAGAGTTGGATGCTCAACCAACCGAGCCAACCAGGTGCCCTTACTTTCTTTTTTTTTTAAGTTTTTAATTCCAGTTAATTCCAGTTAGTTTCAGGTATACAATATAGTGATTCAACACTTCTATACAACACCTGGTGCTCATCACAAGTGTACTCCTTAATCCCCATCACGTATTTATTTATTTTTTTTTAGAGATTTTATTTATTTATTTGAGAGAGAAAGGGAACACAAGCAGGGGGAGAACAGCAGGCAGAGGGAGAAGCAGGCTCCCCGCTGAGCCAGGAGCCCGATGTGGGGCTCGATCCCAGGACCCTGGGATCATGACCTGAGCCTAAGGCAGATGCTTAACCTACTGAGCCACCCAGGTGCCCCCCATCACCTATTTCACACATCCCCCACCCACCTCCCTTCTGATAACCATCAGTTTGTTCTCTGTTAGTTAAGAATCCATTTCTTGGTTTGCCTCTCTCTCTTTTTTCCCCCTTTGCTCATTTGTTTTCTTAAATCCCACATGTAAATGAAATCATATGGTATTTGTCATTCTTTGACTTATTTCGCTTAGCATTAAACTCTCTAACTCCATCCATGTTTTTGCAAATGGCAAGATTTCATTCTTTTTTATGGCTGAATAATATTCCTATATATATATCAATTCCACATCTTCTTTATCCATTCAACTTTTGATGGACACTTGGGTTGCTTCCATATCTTGGCTATTGTAGATAATGCTACAATAAACATAGGGGTGCATGTATCCCTTTGAATTGGTGTTTTTGTATTCTTTGGGTAAATACCCAGTAGCGTGACTGCTGAATCATAGGGTAGTTCTATTTTTAACTTCTTGAGGAACCTCCAAACTACAGTGGCTGCACCAGTTTGCATTGTCATCGACAGTGCAGGAGGGTTCCTTTCTCTCTACATCCTCGCCAGTACCTGTTTTTTTTTGTGTTGTTGATTTTAGCTATTCTGACAGGTGTGAGGTGTGTCACACTCTGCCTTCAAGTGATATTATATCACTTCACATGTACTATAAGAACTTTATAATGGTGTACTTCCATTTCTCCCTCCCAATAGTTATGCTATTGATTTTATTTTATTTTTTTTTTTTAAAGATTTTATTTATTTATTTTGACAGAGAGACAGAGAGAGAGGGAACACAAGCAGGGGGAGTGTGAAAGGGAGAAGCAGGTTTCCCGCTGAGCAGAGAACCCGATGTGGGGCTCGACCCCAGGACCCTGGGATCATGACCTGAGCCGAAGGCAGACGCTTAACGACTGAGCCACTCAGGCGCCCCAATGCTATTGATTTTATACATTTTACTCATGCATAAGTTATAATCCCCACAATACATTCTTATTTTTGTTTGAGCCATAAATTATCTTTTAAAGATACTCAAATTAAAAACAAAAACAAAAAACAATCTTACAGGGTGCCTGGCTGGCTCAGTTGGTAGAGCATTCCACTCTTGATCTTGGGGTCTTGAGTTCCAGCCCCATGTTGAGCACAGACCTTACTAAAAAAAAAAAACAAAAACAAACCAAAAAAATGCAAATCTTACATATTTGCTCACATAGTTACCATTTTTGTTGCTCTGCATCCTTGTGTATATCCATATTTCAATTTGGTGTTATTTTCCTTCTACCTGAAAGATTTCCTTTACAATTTATTGTAGCATATGTCTGTTAGTGATAAAGTCTTTCAGTTTTTGTATATCCATAAAAGTCTTTGCTCTACCCTCCTCTTTGAAAGATATTTTTGCTGGGTATAAATTTCTGGGTCATAGTTTAGTATTTTTTTCAACAGTTTAAAAATGTTGCTCCACTATCTTATCCTTGCATTGTTTCCCATAGGGAAACTTTTTTTTTTTTTAAAGATTTTTATTTATTTATTTGACAGAGAGAGAGACAGCGAGAGAGGGAACACAAGCAGGGGGAGTGGGAGAGGGAGAAGCAGGGGGAGTGGGAGAGGGAGAAGCAGGCCTCCCGCAGAGCAGGGAGCCCGATGCAGGGCTCGATCCCAGGACCCTGGGATCATGACCTGAGCCGAAGGCAGACGCTTAACAACTGAGCCACCCAGGCGCCCCTAGGGAAACATTCTTATCTTTGATTTTCTATACATAATGTGCCTTTTCTGGCTGCTATTAAGATTTTCTCTTTGTTGCTGATTTTGAGCAATTTGGTTCTGAGGTATCTTAGTGTAATTTCTTCATGTTTCTTGTGCTTGGAATTCGTTGAGCTTCTTGGATCTGTGGGTTTATAGTTTTTGAAAAAACTGGAATATCTTCAGCTATCATTTCTTCAAATAGTTTTTCTGTTCCTCCCCCTACTTGGGGACACTGATTACACATATATGAGGATGCCTGAAGTTGTCTCACTGATTCATTTTCTGTTGTTTTATGATCTTCTTTACTGTTTAATTTTTGTTTCATTTCTATTGCTGTGTCTCAAGTTCAGTCATCTTTTCTTCTGCCCTTAATCCCAGCAGTGTAATTTTCATCTCAGATATTATAGTTTTGATCTCTAGAAATTTGTTTTTTTCTCTTCATGTATCTGCTTAACTGTTCAAACATCTGGAATATAATAATAACTTTTAATGTCACTGTCACTAATTCCTATATCTGTGTCAGTTTTGTATCAGTTTCAATTGGTTGATTTTTCTCCTTATTTTGGGTTTTATTTTACTGCTTCTTTGTATGCCTAGTAGGTTTTAACTGGATGCAAATATTGTGATTTTTACTCTATGAGGTGCTGGATATTTTTGTTTTCTTATAAATATTTTTGAGCTTTGTTCTGGGATACAGTTAAGTTACTTGGAAACAGCTTAAGTATTTTTTTATCTTGCTGTTAAGTTTTGTTAGGTAGGACCAGTTCCCCACTAAGATCTTACTTCCTACTCTTCCTGCCCTCTGAACTTGGAGGTTTACCAGTATAGCTGGTAGGAGCAGGCAGTATTCCTGGTCCTGTGTTACCAATGACCACTATTCTTTCAAATGCTAAGATTGCTCTTTCTCCAGCCTTGGACAGTTCTCTTGTTCATATGGGCTGATGAGTACTCTGCTTAGTGCTCAAATGGGACTCCCTGCAGATTGCCAGAGTTCTCTCTCTGTGGAGCTCTTTCCTTCCTGGAATACCAGACTTCTTGATCAACCAGGACTCAGCTGGCTCTCCTCAACACTGAAAGAGGGGGCCATACTCCTCCCAGGGTCCCCTCTGTACAATGTTGCCTAGAAAGTCTCCCAAGGCAGTAAGTTCGTTCTTTCTTTCTTTCTTTCTTTCTTTCTTTCTTTCTTTCTTTCTTTC